>NC_051156.1:194254009-194526509 GCF_013339745.2 Dermacentor silvarum | reverse complement strand
AGCTGACGTAGCGAAAGCTGATGATAGAGCAATGCTGAGTCAGTGCAGGCGCTTCTATAGACTATCATCGATTGGAAGAATGATTGATTACCCAAAGCCCGAGAAAGCAACTGCGAACATATTTTACTGTGCGTATAAGCATTTTAAGCCGTGAACGCGGATATATAGCACGTGGGCAGGCCACGAAGCAATCATCTTGAAAAAAAAAAATTAAGCACAGGGAAATGCGATTTCCGGAAGCAGCTGGATCTTCGCCCAGGCCCTCTAGTAGCATGTCGTAAAGTTTATGTGCAACCGTGTCGGATGCAAGCACAGAATGTTTACGACGCGTCGTTCAGGATTGTAACTTCCTCGGCTCTCTCTCTCTCTCTCTCTCTACCGAAGGGACTTTATCTCGAAGCTCCGTTTCCAAAGCATTTATCCGCTGAACAGTGTCGTCGAAAGTAAGCGGCGTGAAAGCCAGTTATGGCACCCTTGTAAATACGTGGCATCGTTTGGAGTTGGATGAGCAACCCTGCGAAATGGTGCTATCGTTGTGAGTCGTGATTGAATATGACCAAGGCGTTTCTAAAATACTGAAACGGAGCTAGCATGTTACTCGGCCACCCCGTGACCAAGTCGTTTCTTGTTTTCTTCTTTTTTTTTTTGTCGCAACAAGACAGTCAGCAATTGATTGAATGTGCGAACGTGTGACTCGAGTGGTATGGGTGTGATTAAGCGCTTATTTCGTTTAAATCTTTGCTTTCCACAAGTACATTAACAAAAAAAAAAGGAGACCACATTTCTGTCCATTGTTGTGTTAATGTTATTATTTGGTTTGAAAACATATACACAGGAAAGGGAAAGTGAGGAGCAAGGCTGGCAACTGCCACCGGAATGGGCACAACGCCTGACTACTCTTCAGAAAGGAGGAGGCAGAAACATTGAAATTATTATTATTATTTGATTTGTACACATATACACACAAGGACACAAAGGGATTAAGGAGGGAGCAAGCTGACAACTGCCACCTATAGGAGGAGGAAATAGAGGAAATGAAAATATGAGAAAAGAAAAGAGGAAATAAAGAAATGACGGAGACACAGACAGAACAAAACAAAAATACAAATAATGTCTATAAATGGGAGGCCAAGTCAGTGTCCTTCAGAAAACGTTGAGATAGATTAATGAAATAAGGCAGAGTTTGATCGTCGTTAGTACGTCAGAGTTTCAAGCGCGTTGTACTTGTTAAATGAAAATTAGTCGTGTAGACTGCAAGTTCTGTAATGTGGCGAAAACACATGGAATATAGTGACGGCAACGGCTGTTGCTTTTACCAAACAAAATATTAACTCGTTTAAAGAGCAAACGAGCGGCCCTTCCCAAAGTGCGCTGCGCTTCTGTTCTCATCCTCATTGCAAATGTGAGCCATTTTCTGAGATTAGAAAGAACTTGCCCATTTCTAAATGCGCAATTTCTCATGCGACAATAGCGAGCGTTTGTAAAGCCGCACTCTCATCCATAGATGGTAGGAATGTTGTTACTTAAGCGGGAGACACTATAGTTGGCATTTGGTAGGCATTTGCGACACCGTAAGAAAGGGTTCAGCCGGTAATTAAAATCACTTAGCGTGGAAGCTTGGGCGTGTTGGTGATTCATTGGGGGAAAAAAAAAACACAGTGCAAGAAAGACAGGTACACGAGAGAGCGACACGCACACAGCGCTTTTTTCCCCAGTAATTAAAGTACGTTGCCTTGGAATATAATGTAAAGTTGGGAAGTTCGTAAAACAGCAAATCGTAACAACAGCGCAAACTGGAAATGCACAAAGATAAAGGCCTTCTTCGCTTTTGTGAATTTATGTTTGCGCTGTTGTTACGTTGCGTAGCTTACCCTGCTTATACATAGCACGCGAGTGTGTGTTTTCTTCGGTTCGAATAAATTTTAGAAAAATAGTAAGAACTATATATAGCGCAATCCGGCCTGTTCCGATGAATTACCTGAATAGGTGGATGTTACTTTCGTGACAGATCGCGATGTCGAAATCGCTAAATACACAAGTTTATGATTAAACCCTTTAGTGTCACGTTCCAAGTGCCAAATTGAAGACTGTAGCAGAAGTGAATCCATTTCTGCTTAACAGAAATTATATAGACTAGCGCCCCTCAGAATGTGCTAAAAATAGCTTTGAAGTCACAGTCATCTCGAACTGCTTGACGTAAACTTGATGCATTGGTAATGCGTCATGTCTACTTGATGCATTACTTGATGCGTTGATGGTTATGATGGTTGCGATACGTTGATGCCTTGATGGTTTAGATGATGCGTAAACTTGACGCAAGAACCTGACGAATTTGGTAAACTGCCAATGTGTCTTGTACCACATTGTGTAAGGCCGAGCGTTTCGAAAGTGATTCCATAGTCGCAAGATTCCTGCTAAGCAAACGTGACTTGGCGACACTGCCTCTGGCTTCAATTTCGCGACAGGTGATGTTCAAAACGTGATGGCCAACGACGCATTTCCAACTCCAGCAATCGCTTCACGCTCACGCAGTCCGCAAAAGCATAGTCTTCAAGGTTAGTTTCTGTTACTCAGTGAGATCTGTCACTGGGGTGCGGATTGGGACATTACCTGTTGCAACGTGTGCTCTAAATTGAACATGAAGTAACCGCGTAAGACAAGGGACGAACACTTGAGATGTTACACAGCGCGGCATTAGACGTTGTATGTTCGTCCCTCGCTTTACGCGCTGTTATTAGATGATAATGAATAACTAACTAGCCCGAATTTCTGCCCAGATGAGACCCTAAAGTAGATAATTAAAAAGGGGAGAAGGTGATTTTTTAATAAGCTGTTCGGACATTCCGATGTATCGTACAGGAAATGTCTGCCTCTTCCACGAATGCACCTGAAAAGGTAAAAGAAGGCTATCTGTTACATCCAAATTAAAAGAAAACATCCGGTCTAACTTAAGTAAAACTATTTAAAAAATAACGGTGGTATGTATAGTGCAGTTTCCATAGCGCGATCGCCCCCCAGCCGTCTTTCTATAGCAGCCCCAGTAAATGTCAGCAATAAAAGAACGCAGGATCGCGACCTTGAACAAGCAATGACGCACTTCCCCCGCCAGCAGTGTACGTGAAACATATTATAGTGCAATATATAGAAATATCGACCATAAAGAGAAAGAGACCAAAATGTTCGGCTTCGGCAAACCAACTTTGGCCCCTGCATACATGGCTCGCGTCGCTGGTAGCGACCAAAACGCCCGCCTTTATTTAGAACTAGCGATTTCGATATAGAGCCACGCGTATCGCCCGCAGGCGATCCATCGCGACTTTGACTCGCGCCTGTTTGAGTTTGCGGTCGATTGCCTCCGTCTAGCTCGTCGTTCTGTATACAAATCTTGCGCAGCGATTACGCCGGAGAATGGAGTTCTTTGTATATAGTTATCGCTGTGAGAATGCGGCTTGTCAATAAATTACTGCGTTGCGGTCGATACAGTCTAGGAGCTCGAATCCTACAATTATACTCGGAACCTGTGAAGACTTTTGTTCTGGCCACACAATAACCGGGAGCAAAGTATGAGCAACGACAGAACGCTTCTAATATATAAGAACACATAGTGAACGACGGACCGCTTCTTATAAAGATAAGAACGACAAAACGCTTGTCAAAAAAAAAAAAAAAATTTTTGCTGCGCCTCGCTGCTCTCTAGATATCGCAGCAGAGAATTGTGTTCCCGACTAGGTAGAGGCAAAATTACAGGAGTTAATAGAAATTCAAAAACCGACGTTTTCACGCCCATGTGTGTGTCTACTGCCCAATATATATATATATATATATATATATATATATATATATATATATATATATATATATAATTTCATTCGCACACAACATTCCTTCGAATGTTTGATTGAGACTCTTTTATTGCGATAGCAATTATATGGACACTTCAAGCGGATTTCTGCCGTCGGCGTCGCCGTCGTCGTCGCCGTGAGGTTTCGCATAAAGTCCAAGGGCGATAAAATCGTCGCCGCGCGCCTTATGTGCGAGTGAAAGCTTGCGGGGGACGCGCGCTATCACGGAGAGCGAACTCACGGCGGAGAGCAAACGCGACTTCCGTCGCGCGAAAGGCCGTGGGGTATGGGAAGGAGGGACGGGGGGGGCCGACTCTGGGCTTCGGAACAAATGCGTATCTTGCAACCGGGCGCAAGGGAAACTGGCCACTCAATCTCCTACGCGAAAGGAGGAAAGCGGGAAGGCAGCGCGGGAGGGAGGGGGGGGCAGCTTCTACTCTGCCAACAACTGCGCTTGTACTTTGCGCCGGTGCGGGCTGTCGCACGCACCGTATCTTCAAAGCGATCTCCACACGGCTCCGACCTTTGTATGCGCTGTGCATTCGGCCTGCTCAGTTTCCGTTGAAGCGATAGACCGCACGAACCTTCGCTCGCTGCGGCGGCTGCTCTTGCTGCCAGCGTTTTGACAGTGGTTGTCTGCGGTCATCGACTGTGATCTATTCATGTTTGCTTGTGCGCGTTGACACCACGCTTGTTAATTCAGTTAGTAAGCAGGAATGCAGCATTCACACGTAATTTTTGCCCGGAATTAATAAAAATCATGGAAGGGAGTCCGTCCGGGGTGCAGCACAAAAAACATGCCTCAACCCTTAAATGGCAGCGCGACAATTCTTTGGGTTTCATCGTGCACCTCATATAAGGCACTCAACAAGAAAAAAAAAAAAAGAAAACAATGATAAAGTTGATGTGTGTTCCTGAGACGTACTTAAATGCAAATAAACATGATAACGGCTTGTTTAAGACGAAAGAGACAACTTTCACAATGAAAAGTATCTTACCACACCTGTTCTAGGAAGAGAACGAAGAAACTCGTAAATTCTTTTTAGCAATGACATCTGCTGGTGCTCTCTGCCGATATTTTCGTGAGAACCACTGTTAAGCATGTATATAGAGGTAAATTTAAAGACATATACCAATATATGAATTTGCCTTACTTTTGCAGAAGTCTTTGTTAGGTCAACAATATTGAAGATTATTATGCAGAAGACAAAGATGAATGTTCAATAGCCTGGCAAGGGAACAAGAATTGAGGATCTAAAGTCACCCTCTAGAGTCTGTAAAGGGAGTACGTTTATCTAGGTAAATTTCTCACAGGGGACCCTCATCATAAGAAAGAAATTTATAGAAGAATAAAATTGGGTTGGAGTGCATATGGTAGGCATTACCAAATCCTGACTGGGAGATTACCACTGTCGTTGAAAAGAAAAGTGTACAATTATTGCATTCTACAGGTGCTAAGATCATCATCATCATCATCATCTATCTATGGGGTGCTAACATATGGGGCAGAAACTTGGAGGTTAACATAGAAGCTCGAAAACAAGTTAAGGACCGCACAAAGAACGATGGAACGAAAAGCGTTGGACCTAATGCTAAGAGACAGGAAGAGAGCGTTGTGGATCAGAGAGCAAATGGGGATAGCTGATATTCTAATTGAAATTAAGAGAAAGAAACGTAGCTGGGCAGGCCATGTAGAGCGTAGGATGGATAACCGGTGGACCATTAGGGTTACAGAATGCATACCGAGAGAAGGGAAGCGCAGTCGAGGACAGCAGAAAACTAAGTGGAGTGATGAAGTTAGGAAATTCGCAGGCGCAAGTTGGAATCAGCTAGCGCAAGACAGGGGTAATTGGAGATCACAGGGAGAGGCCTTCGCCCTGCAGTGGACATGAATATAGGCTGATGATGATGAATGAAAGAATGAATGATGAATTGTTGAGCTGCCATTAAACGATTAACGTTCAGGCAATCCATGTTACATGAGCGTTCTCGCATTCAGTAACCATCGAAACGCCGCCGCCGTGGCTAGGATCGAACCGGCTACATCGAGCTCAGCAACGCATGTGCCAGAGCACACATAACAGCGTTTACCACACAATTGATATTTTACATTTTTTTTTGCGCCAGTACTGCTCCGATACGGAGAGTTACTTCAGGAAACTATGCTACATCACGCTGACGTACCGACGCTAAGGTTTTAGTGGGTCAATAGAAAAAGAAAAGAAGACGAGAAAGAAGGGATCAGTTTGGCCTCCTTTTCTTTTCCAGCAATAAAGAACCGTTTTCTGTCACACGACTGAGGATAGAGTTTCGAAAGGGTCACTTTACAAGTCTGAAGTGATTTAGTATAGCTACTTAGTGTCCCTTCAAGAAACCGCACAGCTCGGAGTACTTGTTCGCGGGCGCGCTCCTGGCTTCCGTGTTGTTCTTTGAACCGCGCAACCCTTCACTTGAGCTTTCTAGGGGCGGACGATTAGTTTTCCTTCAAGTGCGGAGGGTCGTGTGTGTGCCAAGAGGGGCGTGTGTGTGTGCGCGCGCGCGTGCATTTCTGTGTACGGTGTCACATACGCCGTCCTGTGCCCGTTGTGAAAGGCCGCGCGTCAACGCAAGCTGACGCACTTTGCCGCGCATCCAAAATAACCGAGCACTCGGTAACCTCGTGTTACACTTCCCGTGTGAACTGGGCCGCCGCCTATCGCCTATTTCTCAACTTCTGGTGAGACCCAGATGTCTTTCACTTCACAACGCAGCTCGTCAAGGGAACCGCGAATACGGGTCTCTCACAAAGAAGGCTACGTACGCGTAGTTGAAGAGACATTCGTGCGTCCTGGCCCGGAGATCGAAAGTGGGACTTTCCTGACGGTATTGCTCTACCATCTGAACTAACCAGGAGGCCTGCAGGTCACAGAAGAAGGTCGCATGAACTGGCAACGCGAAGCACCCAGGCACTGAATACGGCCAATCATGGTCCGTATTCGCAGAAGGCTCTTACGCTATAATCAATTCTTCGTAAGATAAAATGTCAGCCAATCATGATGATGGACTCATTAGTAGCGGAGGCTGCGAATCAACGGGTAAAATAAAACAAACAAAAATTACAAATGCAAATCTCTCTAAATTCGACCCCAGTTCTCAGAACGCCCACAAGGTGGCGGCAAGTACATGAACCTACCTGAACAAAGAACAAGAACAAATTTCTTGTTAAGTGGGCGCCGTGTAGTTGCAAGTGCAGCGAAAATTCGATGCACATGTTTGAACTAGTGTTAAAGAAAGTTAGAAAAAGACCAAAGTCATCTAATACTAACTAGAAAAACATTTATCCGTGCTCACTCTCTAACCCAAGCTGCCGTGTTTCCATCCTTCAAGCAGGCCACGTGATCCATTATTCAAGTTGGGAGTTCGTCTTGAAAGAATCCCCTCCGTCGTCGGCGTCGTCTCTGCTTGTTTACGAAACACCAATCTTATTCTTGGCTCCGGTCTCGCATTCGCGTGGCGAGCCTCGCACATAATCTAATATGTTGCTAAGAGAGCCGAGAGAGAATCTGCCTCCACAAACACGGACCTGTCGTGCCACGGTTCGAAACCAGCGGGAACCGAACGCAGCAGCAGCAACAGCAGTAGCAGCAGCAGCCTCTCGGGAAGTACCGTATCGGATTGCGTAAGACCCACACCTTCGGGTTAGGTACACGCTCCCCACTTTCGATATCAGAAATCTGAAACAGGAAAAAGTTTATCCAAGACTTGATATTTGAACGACTGCAGGAATCAGCTAGGTGCAAGTCGGAATCGGCTAGCGCAAGACAGGGATATAATAGGAGATCGCTGGGAGAGGCCTTCGTCCTGCAGTGGATATAAATATAGGCTGATGATGAAGACGATGAAGTTGAGTGATGTGCTAGAAACTTAATAGTGGCTGGAATATCGAACAGCATGGATGGCATTGAGACTGATGATGATATGGATGACGATGATAAATATAGGCGAATCTAGCCTTTCGAGACTTGTCGCCAATCGGACTGCCCGATTGTCTCCTTTGAGAAAAGATATTTAGGAAACACAAAAGGTTGGTCGCTCAGTATGTGCTCATTCGGAATCGCAGCGCAAGAAAGGTAAACAAGACCGGCGCACCGTGAGTCGGGACAGGGCGCGAAACTTGAACAGTGGTGATGATACCTAAATAAATGTGTGTGTAGCGTGGTACCAGTGTTGACAGCGTTCGTGTAGCTATTTCATTTACTTACGGAATGCTCGAGGCCAATATTTACGACCAAGCAGAAGTGGAAAGGAAGAATTTGAGCCTGAAACGATATAATAAACAGGCTATATACAAAGTGTGAACAAAAAACATACAAGAAGTATTAGGGACAATTAAGATACAACGTAATATAGGTGAGACAACAAATTCACACGAAATCGGAGCAAATCACCAGTGGTATAACGCAAAGCGGTCCAATTGGGGAAGAGTTTTACCAGAGTTAAATATGGTGTGAGGCATTCTGCACATCCTGTGCCACCGTCACTGGTACTCTTAAGCGGATAGTTGTATGCCCGACTCATGTTAGAGCGGCATCCTGAGCCGAGATTCCGAAAAACAAAATGTGCTAGTTTTGTACGAGTAAATGCGGTATAAAGTGCGTTGTTGATCCTCCAAGTGGGCCGTTTCCTTTTCGCGGGGCAGCAATACGTAGGAAGTGCTTGTGCATGCGGAGTTTGATTTATGCACTCTGGTTTCCTGTTTACAACCCTCTAACGGCTGAGCAGGTGTCTTAGAGAATACAAGCCAGAAAAAAAATTATTGAAGAAACGGTGCAGGTTACCGCGCTGCGGAAAAGCGCGTAAGAGAAAGCAGAGTAGGCAGAAACAAAGAGAAGCGTAAACGAAGAAAGTCGTGTTTTGAAAACTTTTTCGCGTGACGGATGCATAGTTCTGGTGTCTCCGTTAGTCTGAATATTAAAAATGTCACAGTTTCGCCCTAAGGGCGAAGCAATGAATGCGATAGCAACACAGCAATGTCATACGAAGTAAGGTGAGCGGCTTTGGTAGCAACAACACGCAGAACTGTTGTCGACGCCATCGGCGTTTTGCCCGCGTTAGCTCAAAATGCGTGCGGCGTTGGTGACTGTTGCTGGAGCCTCTGATATAAATAGGCACTTGGTGCCGCAGCTAAACGTCGCCTCCCTTCCCTCCCCCTCCCCCACGGCCTCTCGCGCGTCCGAAGAAGGCGCGTTTGCTCTACATATATGGTGATTGTAAAGGAGAAAAGAGACGCCTACTTCTGCAGCCCTTAAGCGAGCACGGCGCAGAACGCGCGTTTGTTCTCCGCCGTGCGTTCACTCCCCGTGAAAGACGCGCCCCTCGCGCCCTTTCACTCGCACATACAGCGTTCGGCGCGCGGCGACGATTTCATCTCCAAATGACGTCATACGGAACCTCACGGCGACGGCGACGGCGACGGCGACGCCGACGGCGACGGCGACGCCGACGGCAGAAATCTGCTTTTGAGTGTCCATATAATTGCTATCGCAATAAAACATTCGTTCGCGTACATCCGCGCAACCTTTCTGAATCTGGCTTCGAAAGAATACGTTTAAGTGATGTTTACGTTGAAATATGTTGTTTATGTTGAGATAATTATGTTTATGTTGAAAATGATGAGATACGTTTAAATGAATATCACGCTTAAATGATGGCTCGAGGAATATTTGCGGAAATGAGGTGATGGGGTCTGACTTCGAAGCTGTACCAAACGTAGCTCGCGTTGCAGGCACTTAGTAAAAAAAAAAATGTCAGTGCATCCATACTTTAGAGATGATTGGTGACATTAATGCTATTAGCAATTGATCTGATGGCTAGCGCGTAATTGTTGATGACGTGTTTCATATAATGTTTATTATGAACGGCGGCACACATACCCAGCGACGCACGCCCATTGACCAAAGATGGCGTCAAAGAAGTTCATTAAAGGGCAGCACACGTCCATCGCCACATACCTAGTGACACAGGTTGGGGTGAAAGAGGATAGGCGTGGATATAGATAGATAGATAGATAGATAGATAGATAGATAGATAGATAGATAGATAGATAGATAGATAGATAGATAGATAGATAGATAGATAGATAGACAGACAGACAGACAGACAGACAGACAGACAGACAGACAGACAGACAGACAGACAGATAGATAGATAGATAGATAGATAGATAGATATATAGATAGATAGATAGATAGATAGATAGATAGATAGATAGATAGATAGATAGATAGACAGACAGATAGATAGATAGATAGATAGATAGATAGATAGATAGATAGATAGATAGATAGATAGATAGATAGATAGATACCGCGAACTGGGGGATGCTCCCGAAAAATACTATCATAAAAAATGTTTGCCTCTATAGTCAGCCTAGTTCAAGTATGTGAAATGATGTGCGAAAACATCTACCAGAGGAAAATGAACGGGAGAAGAATTTTAGTCAGTAGCCGGGTTCGAACCGAGGAGATTATGATTGCGATAAAAAAGTTGTGTTCTGATATTATTCTCATTGTTTAGAAAATTTTCACGTTAAGGTCTAGCATCCTAACACATGAAGGGCCTTCTCTCCTAATGGAAATTAAACCTCCAACTTAATACACTCTAATGTTCCGTAGGAGTAATTGGTCACCTGGTCGCAAGAGATCGAGCTTGCAAGATATATACGACATTCGAAAATTCGGAAAATAAGTATGGTACTTTAGCATACACACACTATCCCTTACTAGCTGTCATCGGTTGTCAATCATCTACGGAGTAACATAGTAACTTTATAAACGTCGTAGTAGATATAGTCACAACACTGAATAGTAATTGTACCTTGCAAGTACCTCTTACAAGCGGCAGCTGTTGGAATACAACCTTCCATCGATTTTGAAGGATTATTGGTAAAATTGGGAAAACTATTTGGGAAAATTATTAGGAAAAGCTATTGGGACAAGAACAAAGAAATTCACAATACAAAAACAGTAGTGCGTACAAGTTCAAAATGCAAAAAAATAACATGAATAGCCATTTCCAAAACTTCAAGTACAAGAGTGGCGATATGTACAATCATTATGCGAAACTTAACATTGTGTAAAATTTACAGCAAGAGAGGAAGCAAAAAACTGAAAAACACACAACCTGTTAATTTCATACAAAATGATGATGTTGTAGCTGAGATTTTGTTAAGTTGCACATGCTTTGTCAGTCGCAGGAACGTGCCCCTAAAGTCGACTGCGCGAGAGCACGCGATCTTTGCACCGGCGCATTTTAATGCGAAGCATTCTTCTCTCAAGGTAGCCACTTCTTCACTATAGCGGGTGGGGTAACTCGCCATTTTCGTGGGCCGATCTCGTGATAGTGCAGTTTAAACATTTGTGCCACAGGGGCGACTCGGTATTTGTACGGGCCAGTGGAAATACGCCGCTGGGTACGTGCACTCGGTTTAAGTTCGCTTTCAATCTTCCACATTTCACACCACGAACATTACGCCTTACTTATTATAAACACCTACAGCGCATAATCACTATACATAACCGTTCGCTACGCAACAGTTACATTATTCGTACAACCGTTCGCTACAAATCATGAATGCTTCGCATTACGTCGACGTCAACAACAGTTGAGTCTTTAAAATTTATTTTTTAAGGGCGGTGAAAGTTCGACCATACCAAGCACCGCGAGAATGGACGAAGGAGCCGAACAAATAAATGTATTCGTTTTTCTAACAAGACACAATCAGTGGAAGCAAAGCCTTAAGTGCTACTCAAAACAACAGTGTAGCTAGAAGCAAAGTTGTGAGTGCCACTCGGAACAACCATGTTTTCTGGTGCCCCAGTTGACGCGGGCACAGCGAACTTTCGGGCCAACTACCAATGCTTTCGACAACACTTCAAGCTTTCCTTAGAGTGTAGCTGCATGTGTTCTTTTTTGTATTTTTTTTAGTAAATTTTTCGTGTTGAAAAAAAAAAAAACAATTTCGGGAACACCTTGTCGCGCCCCTTCTGCTACGCCTTCGCGCATTTCAAAAGTGCCAGCATGTTTTTTTTTTTTTTTTCTCGCTTGCCAGTTGCAGAACCGTCCACTTAAGAGAACTCTGCAGTCCGGAGCAGAAGCCTTACTAAAAAACAGCAGACAAAGTGACGCGCTTCAAAAACCACGTCAACGCAGCAGCAAGGTGTAAGAAACTAGGCCACTTGGTTGCAATTCTTGGCAGATTTAGCTGAAAGGGAAGCAGACGAATGAGACGTGATCCAGACGAACAAAACTGAAAACATGTTTCTTCTTTTTCCGTCTGATTTGCTATCGCTAGCTGCGACGCCCCTGAGAACACCGAACACAAAGCCTCTTAGTCCGTCTGAACGCATCTTTTATAAAACTGATGCGAAAGAGTAATTGTATATCAGCTTAGGCTGTCAAGTAATCTAAATTGGTGTATTTTCATTTATGTTTAGTGGAAGTTGGTTGGTTACCAGCAAAGTAAATGGGTAGAAAAGTCTGTTTAGCATTCTCTATTTTGCGTCCGAACCACAGTACTGGTATGCAAGAGTTATGTCGCAAGTTCAAAATTATTTTCGCCTATTTGGGTAGGCTCTTATAAAGCAAAAGTTCCCAGACAGCACTTGGCCCTACCTTTAGCTCTATATGAATGGAATGGGATTTTGCTTATTGATATCGATTAACCTTTGACAATATGAATTTAAAGGGCGTATTCGGCACAGCTTCATAAGCTATGAACAGCTTCCCGTGCAAGCGCTGTGCGGGAACTTAGGGGGTGACCAATGTTCCGTTGCCACCAGTACTCCGTTCTCGCATGTTTCATGGCTTAACCATGTTTCGGGAATTGCGAGGCTTGCACTCTTTCACTGCAAGTCCAACTAACTAATCCAGATGCACTTATTATTTCCCTTTGGCGTCAATTTGACAAATTACTCCTCCGATTTACTTGTCTTGCAGCCGGCAGTGAATGAATGAATGAATGAATGAATGAATGAATGAATGAATGAATGAATGAATGAATGAATCAATCAATCAATCAATCAATCAATCATAGAAGAGGGGGCACCACGGACATTAGGTGAAGTGGCTCACCTGCAGAACTACCGAGTAAGACTTCAGACAATGCGTCTGCTGCCACTCTGGAACGGAAGCAAAACGAAGGGCCATTACTTTTCCGTTTCTTTCAGTTCTTCTCACCATTTCGTGAACAAGAAAATAAAAATAAAAAGGTAAACGAAACATAGAAACTCCGACGTTCGAGTTTGGCGCCTGTCAGTTCCCATTTGCTTCCTGTCGCGTTGACGGTTCCGTTCGCAGTGGCGCGAATGACAAAAAAAAAGAAAAAAAGTTTGAAAAGTAGGTCTTCGGTGCTTGTCGACGGAACGGTATCGCGCAAGAGATGGCAACAGACGGACAGAAAGCCTGAAGTGCAGACGATAAACAAACAAAAAGCGAGAAAGTACTTCAAGACGTGAGAACAAGCAGACGACGAAGCGGGGGGCGCACTGTCACGAAATATTTCTGCTGCGCACTTGGCGCCGTTTGCTTAAGTGCGCGCATCCCGCTTTTTTCCACACTGTCGCTTTCTCTCGCTTCTTCTCCGTATAGTTTCTCGAAAGTTTTTTCTAAAAAATGTAGGCCAGGAAAACGCTCTCTCGCGCACACGCTGTAGGAGTGGGAGTCGTGTGTCAACGCGAACTGCGAGACTCCATGGAACGGGATCGCGCTGCTTATTTTCCGGGGACACACAAAGGAACGTGGCCGTGGCGCCGAAAGTGAGGACACCCGATACACCACGCTGAGTTTTCGTTACTAATCGCTTCGCTCGAAAAGAAGCGGGAGAAATAAAAAATAAAAGGGGGCATGCGTGGATTGTGTTCCTTGTCCACGATGTATGCACGCAAAAACGCTAACTAGGAGGTTGTTGAGACTCCATCATGTTGGCCGCAGCGTCGTCTGGTACAGTGCACGTCTGCTACGCGCAGACGAACAACGAAGGAATATTCACACGCGTTAATGCTTTTGCAGCGTCGTCTGCTACGCGCATTTTTCAGATGAAAAAAATAAAAGACGACGAAGCTATAAATCTGCAGACACGTTAGACGATTAGCTGTTCGCTGTGTACTGAGGCGCTTTTCTTCGCCCTCTGAAAGCATCTTCTGGCAGTGCCTGCCCTGTGTACAGTGAAGGCTTGTGCTTTGACGGATAGTATAAAAGAAATATGTTGGAAGAACTTAAGTCGGGTAGCACTCGCGTCGCGTTCCTCGTACAAGACGCGCACTTTGGAAGAGTCATTCGCTCCCGAAAGGCTTGTGTACCAAGCGTAATCAACGAACAAAATCCTCAAGGAAAAGAAAATGACAGTGCATCATCTTCCTCTGTGACGTTTGTGTTACCGTGGTTGAGGCCTTTCAAGATGTGGCAACTACAGGCTATCTATCCACCCTCCCCTTGGACTATCGAGATGTAGCCCACATTATAGTGAAGGGGGCCGGACAACTGCAAACATCACGTATGTATGTCAGTGTGAATACAGCCCCAAAGGGAATACTTAAAAACATAATTTCTAACCACAAATATTGGCCAATGGTGACACGGGACGGCCAATGTAGCCGGCCAAGAGCCAACACGTCTTACCAACGTAAAATTAGCGACAAATTAGTTCGACAAGTTAGCGCCGTCACCGCAAGGTTCGGTTATATATAGGTTCGAACGAAATATCCACGCATGTGCCGCGATATTCTGGGAAGTGACGAGACAAGTCCGAAAAAGCCCGAAGAAGCACGGAACGTTATTGCAGCCCTACCTAATTGCAGTGGCATAAAATCCTGCGCGTTAAGCCCTGTTCGCACCGATAGAAACAAGCAAAGGGTAAAGAAAAAAAATTCAGCTCTGCCAGGTCTCTGCACTTATTGATGGAAGGACGCGCGCTTCGTTTCGCAAGCTTTCAGGTGCGGCCTACTGTGGTAAGAAGAGTGGCGAATTCTTCCAACGAAATGTGTAGAATTACCAAGTAGCCACGTCTGCAATATATACAGCTTCGCTTACAGAGCTGTACAAGTGCGCATTCGATGAATGCCAACGAGCCGTATAAGTCGGTGCGAAGTCGCATCGTTTATGTAGACACCCGTGCGTGAGACTTAGGACGTTGCGTTCGCATCGTTTCAAAGTGCCGAGGGCTGTCTTGGGTATAGTTCGAGAAAACAGGCAACATTTACCTCGCCTCGTGTTGACAGCTTCGGCTGAGTGCGGTCCTCGAATTATGCATCGAGGAGGCAGCATTGAGAATTTCGCTTCTGGCCATTCCATAATTTTTTTTTATGTGCCACCTATTTGAAACGAGTGGAATCATCGTAACTTTACTTTAAATTCCTATGCGACGTATATAGAGCGAGGAGCTTCACGGTTTACATTAGCCCCACAAGTCTCAGCTTTTGTCGTCGATGGCGTTGTAAAAGGAGCGCGAAAGTCCTCAAATAAGGCTGACGAGGCTCCTTTTAAAGAAACCGAATACAATGCTAAGGAATGAAGTATGCTACTGCGTTTAAACCGAGGCCAAATAGCGAGATTGCAGTGGGACCAAACCTGTCTTCGTTATACTCGATATTCGTTATAACAGTAATACAGATGTCAGCACTGGGGATTATACGCCATCCTCTGGCAGCATATATATATACGGGGCTGCATCCCGTCTGTCGAGACTTTGTTTTGTACCGTAGGTGACCCAGCCTCTACTTTACTCGGCCGTTGCTTGTGCTTCACATCGGCACAAGCAAAGCAAAAAAAAAAAAAAATAATAATAATAACAACAAATACTAGATATATTGTGAATCAGGTAAAACAAATGCACGCAAAAGTGCATTTATGAGTTACTTTTACAAATATTTCTCTCTTTTCTTTTGTTTTTCCTGGATAAAGAAATCTTGACCTTTGTGAAAGTAAAACTTTCGCTTCGCTGTAGCCATTACAGCCTCGAATCCTAATCTTTCACTTCGTTAAAGAAGCAGATGATTCACTGAAATTGCCAATGGCCAACCAAACTTTGCATTTATTTGGGTTTACACGACAATATCTTACGTCAGGGTCCTCAATATGAAGGTTTTGCTCCGATTCGAAACCTTATTTGTCCAGTCTTCGCTCCTCTTCCTTTAACCTCGAACGCATACCACCTCGCCAATTTTCCACACGTGTAACCTACCGCCCAACGGCTCTCAGTGCAACACGCCTGTTCAGTGCTCCGTTTACACCTCTCCGCTATAGTAAACAGCCTCTACACCTTCGCACCTCGAAGCAACTAGCGACAAGACCTTTCCTCGCACGATGCTCTGCAAGCAATGCTTCGCGTCGCGCGCCAACAAGGTACGAACAACCGGAAACGAACGTTAACTTCCGGGAAACTCAGAAAGCACACCCTTTAGTTATGAAAGCCAGAGCTCTGGGCCGGCGTGGTTGAAGGGCTCTCGACAGGAAAAGTGTCTGGGTGCGTTAAAGCACTTCTTTCTCTCTCTCTCTCTCTCTCACTGAACAAGGACGCGGGTTCGGGTGAACTGAGCGGATGGTTTGTAAGCCACCCTCTCCCACGCCAGGAGTCAACAGAGGTGTAGAGAAAAATAAACTAGGAAAGAAGAAAGACAAGAAAAGGCCGGGAACGGGCGAGGTTGGTAAACCTGGGTCACGTGGAAACTTTTTCTCTCTCTCTTGTGTTGTCACTCGCTCCAGCGCACGTAACACAGGCCAGGCTGTGGCGCTTCGTGTTGCTGGCAAGACGGCAGGCCAGACTGGTTTAAAAAACCACGCTGGGGCCATGGGTGGCGGCAAGCGGTCCGCCAACACCTCCGTCTCGCCCCGCACCCCTCGAACAGGGGGACGTTACGGGCCAACGAAAGCGACGTAAACGCTGTCGGCGCAAGTAAGAAATTATTTCTGGGGCGTTGGAAGGGTCTAGAAAAACGCGACGGACGCGAGAGCGGGGGAGGGGGGGGGGTTAAGGTTAGGGTTTGCAAGAATTAAGAAAACTACACAAGGCGCCGACGAAAACTGCAGAAGTAAGTCTGCGGAAATGACAAAATAGAAAATGCAGCAGCCTAGCCTGCAGAAACGTGCAGACGTAAACGGCAAAAGGCACAGAAGAAACTACAGCCGGCGCAGGGGAAAGCCTGCGGAATTCGCCTAGAACAAGCAGCAGAATTCGTAGAAGAAAATCTGAACAAGTCGCTGAAGAAAGCCGCAGAAAGACGTAGCAAATAAAGCGCGAAACGAAACTGCACAAGGCGCTGAAGAAAACTGAAGAAGAAGGTCTGCAGAAAGCGCGCGAGAATCGAAGAAAACAAAAAAAAAAGTAAGAGGAAGCCTTCGACCTCTGTCTGCATGCGAGCTTGCCTGTCTGCCTCTCTCTCTGTCTCCCTCACTCCGCCTTACTTTCTTCCTATCATTTTTTTTTCTGTCACCTTTTTATGTCCTCTTCTGTTTCGCTGCTGATCATTTACCTTCTATTTCCTTTCCGATTCATTCCAGTCTGTTTACTCCATGTTTGCTTTGTGTTGCCTTCCGCCCGGTTTCGCGCGAAACGAAGCAAACTCCCGCCTCCTCCCCCTCCTCCTCCCGTCCATCCTGAGAGATCCGAAACACTTGAGATAAATAACCTCCCACTCCCTTCTCCTCTTTCATCCCCTTCTAGTTCTTCGTGCCACCATCTTCTTTTTTTTTCTGCTGTTATTACGATCATTATTATTTCAGTTCCTCCGTCCAAGCAGTGAGGGCAACGCGCATTCGTGAAGGGTTGGGTTGGCGGGAGAGGAGGGTGATGCTCACTCAAAATAAACGCGTTTCGGCTCGGCTCCCCGGGAGGTAATGGAAACAAACAAAACGGCGAAAACTTCGAGCCTCACTCCACAGCGAAGTGAGGCTCATGCCGTAGAGAGAGAGGGAGAGAGAGAAATGGAGAGGTAAGGAGGGGACAGAGAGACCGCTTGCTCTAGCGTGCCGCTTCCAAAAGGCCAACGCGTGTATGCGCGCCTTGTGGGAGGTTACTGTGTCTCCCCCTGCTCCCGTCCAATTTTTTTTCCCTTTTTTTTTTTGGTAGTTGTCGTTAGTTCTCACCTTCGCGCTATTTCCAGAATCGCTCGACGGGCAGGCAGACAGCTAGGCAGGCAGGCCTGGGAGTTCCATTATAACTCTCCATCATCCGCTCAATTTTCCTCCATTACCGCGAGAAGTCAAAGTCACGTGACGGCGTGCGAAGGTTAAGGGGACCTCGAGAAGGTCAGCCTTCTAAGGAACTTTCTTCCGCGTTAGAGAACGTCTTTCTAGGTTGAGAGGCTTCGGGGCCTCTCCCCTGTCTTAATGCATGGAAAAAGGAGAAATCGTTTTTCTAGGCAAGCACTGCACCAAATTTGATTAGGTTTGTTACATTTAAAAGAAAGAATCAACATCCAGTGACTGTTGGCAGCGAATTTTGGATTTGTATGTTTTAATAAAAATTGTTGAAAATTACCAATTTTAAGTAAATAAAACTATCAAGTTATCAACTCTTTAACTCAGCAATGAAAAACGATATCCTAATTTCCGTAAATTGCATTTATAGTAAATCTAAAGCGGACAAAGTTCATGTATTATACAGGGCCCTCGAATAGGCTACTAATATGTGAGTAGGGCTTTTGAAAAACTCTTGTAAACAATGCAAGAAATTCACGTAGCATATCAATTGACATATAAAATTTGTCCGCTTTGAATGCTCTAATGGATGCAGTTTACAAAAAATGAAATATCAGTTCTTCGTGCAGAGCTACAAAATTTCTAAACGTCGTGCTTTTATTTTATTCTCAAGTTTACCAATTTCTGAAAATTTCTTTAAAGAATGCAGACCTTAAATCAAAGTTGCGCTTTCAACAGTAACTATAATTTAACTTTGTCTCTCAATGCAACAAATTTTATTAAAATCGGCCGAGTGGTTATCTCAGAGAAGCGTTTCTGCGTTTTACATAAATTTGAATAGGCGGCGTTGAAGTTGGGCCCGAGCTAAAGTTTCCTCTTAGCCGCAGGTGTCTTTGTTTTATTTATTGTTTTCTTTTTACTATCATAGGTTTTGTAGTTTTCGAGAACTTTGGCAGTGCGAAGTGAATGATTATGCGCAGAATTAGCGTACTGGGTCCAGCGCACTACTGAGGGCACACTCCGAAGCAAAGCGTTAGAGCACGAAGTGGAACGGTTGTGAACAACCTAACCTAACCTAATTTGATCTAGCCCAGCCTATCCTAACCTAACACGAACTTGAGGAAATTACTAAAACTTGTTCGACTTGCAAGCTCTCCGTTCGACGTCATTGCTTGGCACCCTGAGCTGGCTCCAATCCAAAGCGAAGTCATCGAAAGATGCCTGAGCAAACTGATCACGACGTCGAGAAGAACCCTTTAAAGGGGCGAGAGCGCACTCAATTAGGTAGAATACTCTCACGAAAGTTCTTTTTCGGTATTCTATAGAAAGTCTATCGAATATTTTTTTTCTAATGAAATCTATGGAATGTCAACAGACATCTATTAACCTAATGTACTTGCACTTTTTGTCGACTAAACTCTACATACGTTCTGTCAGTAACCCATTTGCAACTATGTGCCTCACAACCGACAGAAAGATAAATACTTATCAACTACTTATCTCCTCCTTAAACAGAATGACTTTTATAGAGAGCAGATCAGTCGATGAAGTGTACATAAGGCTATATGCTGCGCAAATTCCTTCTCCTAAGAGTTTACGCATTTTGCGTAGCATTGATTAATTCCGTGATCTTCAATCGCACCTGTAGTGCGATACGTACACCTAAGGCTGCTCACGTTCCGCTATGCTTTCATCATCATATACCAAGATTGCTACAACAGGTCGGATCGGATATAAGTCACGACCACCGGTGACATCGGGGCCAGCTCCGTCCCGAGTATGCTGTGTCTGCGGATGGCACTGAAACCTCGGTTCCGAAGCCAGCGACACGAAGGTACCACGTCATAGAGACACCTAGATGCACGGAGGACGGCAGAAGAAGACGACGAGAGAGAAAGAGAAGTGTGAAAAAAACGGAACCCCCGGCTCATCGTCATCAAGCCCGATTCAAGTACGGGGCATCCAGCCTCGGCCCATAACGCCAGACCAACACCGCTGGCCGGAATTACGGTCTGATATCTTAGCCAAAAGGCGGAGAACTGATGAAGAAGTGAAACTATGGCAAGAGAAACTGTATGGTAAGGATAGCAAGTAGAGGAGAGAGAAGGGTTGGTCACATGCTCCCCTCTTAATCGACCGCAGATTACCTGCAGTCTCGAAAGAGGGAGAACTATCTCAGCCCCCCCCCCCCCCCCTCCTTCCATCCCCTTTCTAGACATTACGATAACCGCATCCACCACGGCGCTGCTACACTACTGTCCGAAGAGAATGATGGAACCCGGTGGGTGAGAGAGAGAGAAAAGACGGACCGTATGCCGGCACACGAGCCCAGTTCGGAGCGGTGCTCATCCACAATGATATGGTAAATGTAGACGCCAGCGAAATAAAAGAGTAGAAAGTAAAGGAAGTTGCCGACCGGAGCCAAAGGCGAGAGAACCATAGCGTGCGAAATGTGTGGTGCGCGTAGAGCGTGGCCGACCGGCCACAGTCTCGGTCCGCGTGAGGAATCACCTTCTTCCGCTGCCAACCACTGGCGCGGACGTAGGGCGCTGATGATCTCGTTAGCTATTCCGCGGCGCCCGCCATTACCATATATCGACTAGGCTCCGCAACGCCGGTCGGTTGGTCGGTCGGTCGCGCGGTCGGTGTTAGGCGGGCCGGCTCGTGCCAGCGGCGTTGTACGAAACAACTCCCCCCCTTCCCCCTTCCTCCCACAGCATACGGCGTTGGGACACCCGAGCTGCTATAGACGGCATGGTGGCACGCTTTCCACTAACTTTACGGCTCCCTCGCAAGGTGCCAACGGTATAAGCCGTAACGAGGAGGGGCAGCCTTCAACGAACGTTCGGGGAAGGGGCGGTCGAGAGATCCTGAGCCGATGGAAGAGGCGGGGGGTTGAGGTGCCGGTGAGCGGTTGGATGAAGGTCGGCATCGCGTCTTTGAGCGTGCCGCCTCCGTGCCGACCTTGAGTAGGGGGGAGGGGGGAGGGCGACCGCTCGTGGCCCAGTATATAGAAGCAAAGGTGCTGCGTTGCCCGGGCGCGCGGAAGACTGGAAACCCTGTCTTGCGTACCGCGCGAATCGCAGCTCCTATACCTCCCGTTATCTCTACAGCCAGATGAAAGCGCGCCGCCGTAATCGCGTCTGCATAATTCAGGCGGAACGCAATACTTCTCGCTACGATAGGCAGTTATTGCGTGGCTGCAGCTATTCGCCCGACGGAGTGCGATGGTGCTGGAGAGCGGTGCGCAAAAAGCAGCCTCGGCTTGAGACGTCGGTCGACGGAGCAGTGTGTAAGTGGGGCAGGTATGATCCGCAGTGAAGTTGCCTCACGTGCGCTGTGAGAGAAGTTTAGAAGCAGTTACAAAGAAATGTAGTAAGAGCTTGTTAGCGAACGCAGTGGCGCGGTGACTACTGGCCTTATGCTTCTGAGCACGAGGTAACTGGTTGGACTCCCGGAGCGGCGTCCGTATTCCTGTAGGATAGGGAAGGGGGGGGAGGGAGGGGGGGGGGGGACGTTAGAGAACTCCAGGTGGGCAAATTTAATCCGGAGCCAGCCCCCCTACGGCGTCCCTTACAGACCCACCGCGTTTTCCTCGAAAGCTTAAACCCCAGAATTTCAATTTTAAGTGAAAGCTTGTCATTCATGTTGGTTAGGTGTCTAATTACTTCACACAATAAGGGTCGAGCTAGAAGCAGTCCCTATTGTCCGAGAAATGAAGTAAGAGTTTGCGACAGTTGCTGCTCAGCTTTACTAACGGCCACAGCTGCAGCACCCACTCGCTGATCCTATGTCCATAACTTGAGACGTAAGCCCATATTTCTCCATTTGTTACTCTTATTGTAGCCAGTCGTGACGGTGAACATGTTATTAACAAATACGATCGGCCAATGACAAATGGTTCTCACCGCAGGCTTGCTGCAGTGTTAAGAGTGGTTGCTAAAGAAAAAGGTTAACCAAATAGGACATTTCAAGTCGACACGGTAACCTGGTGGCTGCTTTCCTCATTCTTCGCGACGTTTCGGTGACTTGCCTTTACTGCGGCGCCTGGTTCTCATCATCGCTTCTGGGTAATCGCAATTCGAAATTCCTTTCCACGGGCTCCCAATGAAGTCATTTACATGTACGCTTCCATGATTCCCACTGGAACACGGCTCGTCTTGAAAATGCGCTTTTACTTCCAAGCACTGCCCACAAAATATAAAGAACAAGAAAGAGAGAGAGGAAGTGGTTTGAGTTGTGTGGCCGGAGGAAGGGCAGGCGACTGTGAAAGGATAAATAAAAACGAATACGAACATCACGCATGTGCAGTCAGCGCTATACAACGACCACTCTTTTCGCTTTATTGTGCGATGTGTGTCCAGATATTGTTCACTTGATTGCGACTTCCTGACGTTTCACGTAAAACATTTCGTCCCAAATTAGGAAACTTTGCTCGATTCAATCGGACGTTCGTTATACGAGCAGTTCTCGCAATTGAAACGTCATTTGCATCACAATCGTAGGGAGACATTGAATTTCAGCGCTAAAAGAAAGAAAAAAAGTAACAGTAAAAAAAATGCGGCTTATCGAAAACTCAACTTCACCTCCCAACTTCACCGTATTCAAGTAAATTTCTTCCGCGTTCGCGTATTATATTTGCGCGAAATTCTCCGTAAGCCCTACCGCGTCAGGCCTTTTGTCGCCATCTACGCATGTCGTTGATTAACAGCCAAGAAGAGATATAGTACCTCCCCCCAAAAAAGAAAGAAAAAGTAAATGATCGCAGTAGAACTCCGATCGTGCTTCGAAATGAGACGAGCACTTCAGCAGAAAAAGAAATCGGGCAACAAGTTAAAAATAAAATAAAATTATGTGCAAATAGGGAAGTTTAGTGCTAAAGAGTACAAACTAACCAAAACATAAATACACATTCAGATGAAGAAAGTGGACTTGCGTCGGCACTTATGCAAAAAATAAAGAAAGACATAAAAAACAATAAAGCCAGAGGAAGATACAAATAAGAGGAAACGGAAATGTCCATCGTTTCGCTCACTGCCACGATAAAGTGATGGATTGCATAAGATTATTCTGATGCTGCTCGTTTCTCACTTTTCGTGAAAAAATAAAAGGAAATAATAAAAAAAAAGATTAAGGTAAAGTTTTTCAGTAAGACCTCAACTTCAGTTTTATTTCTTGGGGGAGATATCAGAGAGGCAACGGCGACTGCTTTGAGGATACCCGTTGGCGGCTTGGTTCAATTCTCTCGTGTTTGGCTAAATCGCACAGCAGCGACCGCCGGAAAAGTCATATATCTTACTGGATTAAGACCTCCAAGGACAGTAATCCCCAGCGGCCGACAAAGTCGGTCAACAGTAAATCAGTCGGTATGTCTACATCGTTTACCGCGCAGCCTACAGCAACAATATCAACATTATTTTACGATCTCTTGATATGTTTAAGTACAACCGTTATTATAGCACGGTGTAGGGTTGCTGTGTGTAAAAATAAGAAAACGAATCATTTAATAATTAATTAATTATGACTAGTAGTACAGCCATTATTACAGTATAGTATAGTATACGCTATAAAATTTGCGCTTCAGTATTAATTATGCCTGCAAGGTGTGTCCTACGCATATGCTTATGAGCAACCTGGTGTTCCTACCTGTTCAGTCGGCCACAAAAGTTTATGGTACAATGGGTTCCACGACAAATGTGAGCGTCTGCTTTCTTTAATTTATGGTGCTATTAATTTAATCGATCACAATGTAGGTCGCAAGAACCACCACAGCTTGAAATATTGAAGTTGAGGCTATTCGTTCAGCCATCGCGGGAATTATAATTTTTTTTTGGCAAGTCCGCTGTCCCGTAAATTTTTGTGGTCCACTAAACAACGGAGCACAATATCTTACCTGTGGTGCCAAGGAAAGGGAAGCGCAGTCGAAGACGGCAGTAAATTATGTGGGGTGATATGATTAGGAAATTCGCAGGCGTGAGTTGGAATCAGTTAGCGCAATACAGGGGTAATTGGAGATCGCTGGGTGTCTGTCGGTGGTCATAAAAATAGGCTAATGATGATGATGGTGGTGGTGATGACGATGATGATGATGATGATGATGCACTCACTCACTCACTCACTCACTCACGCGTCCCCGCATCGCTTCGCTGTTCAGACGCCCATCGCGTGAATCCGTTTCATAAGTGCCGAAACACAATGGATGAATGAAAAAGCCTTTATTTCAAGACAGCGGACGGTTACCGGTCACTGCTTGGGGACTATAGGTGGGAAAGAGGTCTGAGTTCAGGGATTGTTGGTTGAAGTGCAGTTCCGCCTATTCACTGCAACTGCACTTCGCCTATTCTAGGTGAAGTGCAGTTGGTTCGCTCGCGCAATAAACAATATTCCGACGCACTTTTTGGTACGCGCACCTGCCGGCATCGGCAGGCATGGACGCACGAGGAATTTCGTTGACGCCTCCCTCTCAACCACGGAATAACGCTCCGCTTTATGCCTATTTCGAACGTGAACGAAGTGCAGCCGGATGCCGTCATCGTAAATGTCGCAAGTCCACGGTGCAACTTAAACGCAAATTTTGCTTCTGGCGTGACGCGGCGTCACGTGACTGCTCTTGACGACGACAACAAAAGACTCCGGCCGGCGCCTACGCATAAAATATGCCTAAAATATATTCCTTGCAGTTTGGGCTTTAAGATATGAAGTTTGTCGAGAAGCACAGTTGTTGAAGAAACGGGACGTAATAAGGGGGGGGGTTCGCCAAAGCGGCGTGCGAGTGGCTGGAGGACGTTAACGTATTCAATTTTCCACCGTTGACTTTTGTTATTTATCAGCCGACCACATGTGTATTACGGCACTCGGGGCGCACGTTAGAATTTCGATCTCGTATGTCTAGCTCGCTGAAAAAAAAAAAAAAAAAAGAAGAGAAAACTCGCGAAAGCAGGCTTCTCTGCACTAAGCGTCTTTGAGTGGGAAAGCACGAAGGCAGACTCAGGGGAGTCGAGAGAGCTGTTATCAGTCTAGGCACGCGTTTGTGAATCTCTGAGCAAGCTTTCGTGTCTAGAGCGTTTGTGGGCGTATGAATAAAGCTGCAAGTTCAGGGGAAAAAAAGAAAAAAAAGAAGAAGAAAAAAAAAACGACCATATGAAACTCGAAAATTAAATTACATTCTGGAGTTTTACGTGCCAAAACCACAATCTGATTATGAGACACGTCGTAGAGGGGGACTTCGGATGAACTTTGACTACTTGGAATTCGTTAACATGCTCCCAACGCGCAGAACACAAGTGTTTTGCAGCGAAGCTGTTAAGGGCTAGGTTTCAGGAGATCGCGTCCGTAGACCGACCGGCGTGTACAACAATTTCGGCTTCATGTGCGCGGCGGTTTGGCTCCATGTGCGTGGCGGTTTCCCGCCAGTTGTGCCTTAGCAAAGGAGTAAAAACGGAGGATGGATGGCCCATTGTTATACCTCTCGCCACCGCCGATGCCTCTTTCACAAGTGTCGCGATACTCGGCGGCGGCACGTCCCACCAATCGCTGTGCCCCTTTGTCTCCTGACGTAGAGATCGCGCTAACGCTGTAATCAGCAGTTGCCCTTTGGACTCGCTATGGGACGGACGCTCGTTTAACCACATCTTTCAGGATCCTTACGTCAGGATCTTGACGCTGCCGTGCAGTGTGCCACGGCTATGAACGCTGTGGCTCATACGCTAGTCTATGACATGCGGCGGACTTGGCGCAGCAAACGCACTACTTGGCCGTTGCGCCGGCCGAAAACAAGACGTCTGGTGTCCTTACTCTTTGACGAACATGCCGAAGACGCTCAGTATAGTCAATAATGATAATATATAAATTCACTATAGCAATAGTCACTACAGCATGCCCACTATAGTCACAGCTTCGCTGGTTTCCATCTTCACAGTAGTGGAAGGGCTCTGAATTTTTTTTGATTCCGCTTACGTCGGAAGGCGGCCGACACCGCGGGGATCAAACCTATGACATCATGCTCAACAGCGCGACGCCATAGCCATTGAGTTGACGCGGCGGATGGTCGTGGAACTTCTCATAGGGACTGGACTTCAGAATACTACAGACACCACCACTGTTGACTGAAGGCTGTGGATAACAAGACTAATTATGACCTGCCACTTAAAGGAGCATCAGATAAATGAAAAAATATTTATGAACGCCAGTATAAGCGAAACTAAATTAACAAATCAACCTAAATGGAACTTTTTGTTTTTCAGTCGGATTCGCCGCTTCGAGTACGTTTTATTAAGCCATAAGCGAAGCGAAGTAGCATCGATGCATCGAAGCGAAGTTTTGTTTTATTGCTCACTTGCGTCAGATCAGTCAAGTCACTCCTGCAGATTGACGATGCCCAGAGCTCGCATCGGAGTTTCCACGCCTGCTTTGACGAAACTGTATGGTCTGAAAAACTTGAGAAAGATTGTAGACGGCCACTCGAAGACAAGCTTAGGTGGCCATCATGAACAGTCGTTCACACATACGCAGCTATACGGACGACAAGACAATAACAACGACTTGACACGATGACCATGACACGGCGACGTCGACAAAACACTGACTCTTTACCAACACAACGGCAACAACACGGCGATGGCTTGCACCTCGTGTACCTTGGATGCAACGCTTGATGGGGACTAACTGCGTTTTCTTTTCTGTCGGCTTCTGCTGCGGAGATAACAGATTTAGGATGAAAATAATGATAGCTGACATGATCGTATTTGTAACACACCACAAAAGTTACGTAAAACCTTTCTTTCACTGTTTACAAACATAGGCCCAAGCCAGCTGACCTAGCTTGCTAAATTTAGTGGGTAAATAAGAAAAAGGGCGAGTACCAGGAGTATACTAAAACAAACGCCCGCATATTTTCATCACTTTCCCTACACATAATCGCAATTTTACAAGTCAAGTTTACTGTAAAAGTTATACAAAGCA
The DNA here is from genome assembly GCF_013339745.2 of Dermacentor silvarum. Classification (NCBI taxonomy): domain Eukaryota; kingdom Metazoa; phylum Arthropoda; class Arachnida; order Ixodida; family Ixodidae; genus Dermacentor; species Dermacentor silvarum. Next base: position 194,499,534 of record NC_051156.1, on the reverse strand, counting down.
TTGCAAATATCTTTCTAGAGACATTGCGCGCCTTTCTTTTATGTGAAAACGTGCAAAGAGACTTTGCGTACATCTAAAAAAACTTAGAAACACGCTTTTTGTTCCGGTGTAGAAGTCTGATGAGGCACCTGACCGGAAGTTTCTTCGGGGCTGCACGCTCGCTGCTGTTATCGCGCGCGCGATACCTGTCAAAAGCTTTCGCTGTATACAAAAGGAAAGCGAAGCCCTTCCCGAAAATATGGCGAGAACAAAAATTAAAAAGTAATAACAAAAAAAATAAGAACGCAATGTGGACAACATCAATCATATTACCGCACGTGCCACCACCCACGTCGTGTTGTGCACAAAGAAACACGCGATTTGCGCACTGCTCCGCGGACACGAATATAGACACCTAATCAAGTCGCGCAGATAAAAGAGAGAAAGAGAGAGAGAGTTACTCTTCTTCATTGAGACTTTCTCCTTACACGTAGTAATAATATTGAGGATATGTCCATGCAAGTTGAATCTTCTTCCGCGTTTCTAATTTCGGCGCCCTTGTGAAGGACTTTGATATTTCTGTACTCAAAGCACTCCTATAGATCTTGCCGCACAATAAGAATGAATTTCCTCTCCCTTCATTTGCCGAACTTCGCAGTGCCTCTCACTTTCTTCGGGTCCTTCGCGAAATCATATACGGGTTTCGAAACGGAGCAAGGAAGTTGAAAGACAACGCTAGCGTAAGAAAGGGAACACCTAGGCACGTTCACAGGCAAGTATATGCACAATCCGAAAGCCCGGACATCGTATTATAATACAAATACAGGGCTCACGAAACACGTGGCGTTATTAGAAACTCTGCGAGGGAGCGAGCCTCTTTTGTCTACTACATATTTTGATTTTGAACTTCGTCTCGGAAATGTGTCCTCCTCAGCGACTGCCCTATATTGAGGCCCCGAGAAATCTCTCTCTCTCTCTCTCTCTCTGCTTACTTCGAATGGCTTTAACGTCGTTCTCTGACGAAGGAAAAGGGGTTCCTCCGAGAATGGATAATATTCACTTAGACTCTCATTCAATTTGTACCGAGCGCGGAATTGCTGTTATGCTGCCGACAAAGGCGTTTCTTTATAACTTTTTTTTTTTTTTGACCAGCTTCGAGATCTCGGGCCTGAGATCTCGGGATTGCTCGGGCCCGTCGTGAATTGTTAACGCCGCTATGCGAACTTAAAAAGCTAATCTCGAGCAGGAAAGAACTTTATTATTATTATTATTATTATTATTATTATTATTATTATTATTATTATTATTATTATTATTATTATTATTATTATTATTATTATTATTATTATTATTATTATTATTATTATTATTATAACATGATATTAAGGAGGTGGTGCCGCCTTTAAGCAAACTCATTGAAAAGTCTGAGAGGGGTGGACGAACTCGGATTTGACTCGAAAGCGGCGGACATTTAATGTTACTGTATTCAAGCCCACATAGAACACTACGGAAACCTATCTGCATTGTTTATGAACCTCCTATCAGCCATCAAAGCATACCACTAATCGCACAAGTGATAAAAGTTCGTTGACAGTTAGCCTTACAGTTTTACTGACGTATGCCCAATTATGTAACTCGCCCGCGTTTCTGAGATCCTCACGCTTCTTAATTGACTGCCACGTTATAGCAGGCTCAGAACCCCGCCGCCACTTTTGTGACGAGTAATCACAACCAATATGCAAGCATACCGGCCATCCAAGACTGTCTGGGTTGAGAAACATTGGCTAAACGCAGACACAGAACAAAACTGCACCAGTTTTACCGCATATATTTTCAGAAGATTGGTGCTGATAGGCATTTGTACCTTATTTCACGCCGCTCAAACCGTCGTGACCGTGCGCTTAGGGTGTGTGAAATAGGGTGTCGTACTAATCTTTTCAAGTCTTTTATATTTCTTTTCCGACACCTTTTCACAATGGAACAAGATTCCGCGCAGCAATTAACCCTAGGAAAAGTTCCGGTTATTGCAGAATATGATTGCTTTAATGAGAGCGTTCGTGTGCGTTTGTTTCCCTCTTTTATATACGGTTATACACGAAGGTTACAAGGTCATGTAATGCGTAGAGAAGATAACTCGCTATCTACAATAGTAGCAGAATACGAACCGACTGAAGCTAAGGATCATCGAGGACGGCCGGCAGAACCACAATCACATTATATCTTATTCAGCGACGACATATGAGGGCGGTGGTGTGGAAACCGGCTGAAATCGTGGGGGCACTGACCTTTACGAAGGTCAGTGCCCCCTACCAGTGGTAGTCTTTTCGTAGTCGCTCGAACCTGCAGACAGTGCCATGGCAAGATCAATGACATCATCAAAATGGGGATCAATGCAGACACATTCGAAGTGTCACATACAATAATCTTGACATATGTGGCGCGTCCTCGTAGAATGAATAGCAAATTATTTATTTGCCTATGTCGAAGTTCATTGCATAAAACTTCGATTGCGTCTGCATTGAATTTTGTTGTTTTGTTGTTGCTGCTCTCGCCATAGCAGAGAATGAGGCGGAGTGATCAGATTAGTAATTTGGCTGCCACATAGGTGCCACCGGTTGCCGCAAGAGAGGGGTAACCGGAGATCACTGCGAGATGCCTTCGATCGTCCCACGGTTACTATAAAAGACGATCGTGATGATAATGACATGAGAACAATAAATCAAAGCCCTTTTCTTAAAAAAAAAGATGGTTGAACGCGAAGCTTTCGCCCATGCAAACTGAATCAAAGTCCAAAGCCAACGACCACGCAACGAACTCGAGAAATGCTGAGCGACCCGATGCGACGCATACGTGATTTGATTGCTTGTTAGGATTGTATTTTTTGAACGTTGAAGTTGAATCAAGACACTTTTCGTTAAGTTGCATAGCCCTTTTTTTTTCAGATAATCTAGCCGTTGATTACACGCACACACTCACACTTTCACGAACTGCATGCCTTTGCCGATACACGCGATCGGCCTAACGAGCACGATCGCGCTCGCGCTTACGTTCGCGTACGGCAGCCTCTTCTGCCGTGCGCTGCACCCGCGGCCCTACCCATGGTGAAGGTCGGGAATACATTTCGTGACGCACGTAATGCAATGCAGACACATACAGTTCGTCTGGGTAGCGTGGCATTGCAGTTCCCATTGTTCTTGTCGGTACAACTGCGAATGTAAACTAGTGCTCTACGATATGTATGTCGTGCGGAGTTGTTCTTTTTTATGCGCAGATGCACAGATAGTGCCATTGTGTAAGTTGGCTTTCCTGCCGTGCGTTTTCAGCGCTCACGGACGAATCAGTGAGACATAGAAAGCTTCGCCTTAATAATTGTTTACCGAATGATGTACAAAGGTGAGTACCTCTATTCGATACCTAGGTACCTATGTGCACCCAGATAAACGGGTATAGGTGTTTTTATACGTACAAAAGAAAATATTACGAAATAGCAGCATTGAATGAAAAGGCAACGCCAGAGAACGTAAATTAGAATGACACCCTATCTAAAAAAAAGAAAACCTCTTACAAAACAAGTAATTACTCCTCAGTTGCTACACATAAAAAATACCTATACTTCTAAGGGAAAGCTGGAATGACCGTATTTCACTTACTTTAGAACCGAGCTCTTTCCAAGCAAAACATAATAATAAGGACGCCCAAATATAAAAGCAGAGAATTTTCTATAATTTTAAGCATAAGGTTGCGTATAGACAGAAAGAAAAAAAGCAATCTCGACACGGTGGTTAGAGTCATTTTTATAGCCAACGCTGGCCAAGTCAATCACACTTTAAAGTGCAGTCAATTCACGGGAAACAACGCCGCCGTTAAACCTAACGGTGGCCATTCAGCGGAAGTGCCAACGCTGCTCACGGGCCCCTTTATATTTTTTTTCATCAAAAATTGGTCAAATAGTAAGTAGGCCAGGCATGTCGCACCATTTTATTCGGAGCACGTCTGAACTGTGATGCGGTGGCGCGGAGACATTTCGCCCGTAAACGTTTCGAAGGAAAGTTTAACCTCAACGTGCTTCGCGAACAAAGCAATACGAGACGCCGGTGAAATGGCTGGAATTGTTGATGTTGTTGATGTTGAGTCCTTTCGTGGCCGCGCAAGCCAATGTTGAAACCCGCTAGCGCTTGCTCTTCTCCACTTTAGAAGACGTGTGCAAGCGATGAAGAAAGAGTACTCAGAAATAAAGAACGGAAACCTTTTACAGAAACGTGGGAGTTCCCCCAGAGCATTATCATGACGTGGTTCTTACTACTATTTACTGTACGAGTAACGCTTACCGTAAGAAACTGAGCTACTTTGGTATGGTATGGTATGATGAACTTTATTCAGGTCCTGTATGATATAAGTTTTTTTTATTAAAGAGTGGTCGTGAGTCAGCGAGTCAGCTGCAGCAAAAGGCGATCATATTCTTAAAGGACGTTTTGGTGTGCACAGCGTTAGATCGGCGTATCTGATAAGTATAATGCTGTGCATTTAGGTATGAAGTGACGCACTTATGTTCCGTACTGTGGACGGAGCTTGAACTAAACTGTGCGGTTGGACCTAAATCTAGTACGCGAAGGACTCTTGCACCAATGCGTGAGGGCTACAAAGTGTATATATTATTGGGTTAGCGGCATGGACTGTCGATAAGTGAGCTCTCAGTTGCGGCTCCGTTATCTTTATTTGTTTTGTGGTCATTTTTTTTGCATAGATAGATGTAATTATGTATATGTAGTTGAAAGATAGGCGTTGCTGGAATCTGTATTGGTGTTTTAGTAAGTCTGCGCTGAAATTATTTGTGCATGTAAGTGCATTTTGCGGATCAATGCCTTTCATTTGTGTCTGTTAGCACGCACCTGACGACGGTGTCTCGGCGAAGGTGTACTGCCCTTCACTCATGCAGAAGTTGCGCAGGTCTTTATTGTATACAGTGTGTTTTCACATTTTCTTTTGTTACTTCTGTCCAGAACTACTTCTTGACAACTATAGTGTGAATTGTTGCAGCAATACTCCCCCTGATCGTGCATAAATGAGGTGTCATGAGCCTGTAAAACCATTCATGATAAAGGACAGCATCCCGCCGGAAAGATGAAATATATTTTGTTTTGTTTTGTTTTCAACGTGCACTTACTTATACACACATAGGCTAGGCTTGTGTCAGTCGCTCCGCAAGGAGATATGCAAAACAAAGCAGATTAATTAATTGTCAAGCAGGAGTATGTTATGTTCTAGTTGAGAGTAGGAGACAGAAGTCTATATCGACAGATAAAATAATATCTTTAGCTTACGCAACTAATGGTCTATTAGCCATCAGCGAGACAGTGTTAAGGAAACGAGAGGCTCGAAATACTCTAACAAAAGGCTTCCGTGTGAGGAACATCTGTAAACACGAAAACCCGTAGCAGTCGTTCACCGGTGAGAAATGGTGGCCGGAATAAAAACATAAAACAATGTATGCGTGCCAGTACGTATACAGTCTACAGGCTGGCCATGGATAAGTTCTCGGCCATGCCTATAAGTATTTTGTAGAAACCATCGTCCTGCCCTGTCGCTGTCGTTTCTTAAAACTTCCTTCCCAGCGTGGAGTACCAGACTAGAGTCACATCACTTAGGCCGACCTCTCCATTCTTTCTCTCATTAAAGTTCTCCACGCTCTCTCTCTCTTTCTCTGGGAACTATCTGTCGGTAGTCTTAAGCGTTTAATATAATATCGTCTACATATACAGGATGTGCAGAGGCTTAAAGGAGAAACCTCCATACGGAGGCCAAAGTTGTTTACGTCTAAAGGTCGGTCCACAGCCGTCTAATCAATATTGATAAGGGCCGCATGCGAAAGTTGGGTCCAGACTTGCACGATACTTCCTCTACAGCTAGCCCTATTGCTTCCGAAGCACGCTTGGCGAACTCTGATGGCTGATTGCTGTAGATCGCTGGACTGACGTTTTCTTTTTTTTTGTTTTTTTTTTTTTCGCCTCTTTCTCGAAAACAAGACATATCGAGCGAGTGCATTAGACCTCGGAGCCTCTCCTAAGTAATGCTTAGACTCCGCATCAAACCCGCCGGCGTCATTTTCAGTACATAGAGACTGTCGGAGTGAGTGCAGCGACGTCGACATATTATTTGCATAATGTTCGTCAAGGGGTTGCCCACACCGTTTCTCGTTTCCTCTATTTTGCGCTGTTCTCACGCCTAATGCGAGGAACCTTTTAGATAGCGTAACGTTTTCCTTTTTTGCTCTGCAAAATAGCATATGCAGCGCATATGCTGCATAAATGTGTTTGATATGCTGGCTATATATATATATATATATATACGTTTCCGCCAGTGACGATTTACCTTCCCGATCACTTTTATTTCCCCTTTTCTTCATTATTTTCTACATTTCAATGTAAGCCGCAGCTACTTACCGCTATGCTTCCCTTGGCCTCATAGGGTCTCGAATCTGGCAGCCTTGATGCCAATAGGTAGCACACGAGAGTTTATTAGCCACGTTCCTGCTCTCCTAACTTCACGTGTTACACGACGCCATCGGGCAAGAGAAGAGTGTTCCAAATCCGCCCGCCATGGCTCCGAGAGGCGCTGGCTAGATCTAGTAGACAGGGCTAGATCTAGTAGACATCAATACCCAAGTTAATGGACGGACTGAAGGCCGCCATCGCTGTGGTACAATTGATAGTGGATCGCACGCGTAATGCGAAGGTTGTGGGTTCGGTTGCCACCGGCGACAAGTTACCTTTTCGTCCAGTTTCATTTCCCCTTTTCTTCATTATTTTCTGCATTTCAGTTTGAACCGCCGCTAATTACTTGTAATGCTTTCGTGGGCTTCATTACCCACAAGGTTTATGGGGCCACGATTAACAAAAATCAAGCCCCTCCGCTTCCCTTTTCATCATATATCTATATATATATATATATATATATATATATATAGATATATATATATATATAGAGAGAGAGAGAGAGGTAGAAGTTCTGCTACGAAGTCATGACTTCACCGGTGCGCTTTTTAACTTTCAGCATTTCAACATGTGCTGCCGGTTATAATAAAAAAAGTTGATTAGTATATATCTTGATTTACCTGCCTTGACAGTGCGATTTCTCATGCAGGTAATTGGCGCCTTCTCCAGAAATCCACCTGAAAAGACGGAGCAACGCTGTCTTTCCCAGGTGATTTTTCAAAAAAAAATGTTTCCCGAGAAAGTGCATCTCTTTCGCAACAGGTTCTCTCCAGCCCTCCAACACACACGCACACGAACACACGCACACAGGCGCAGAAACGGTGCTCAGCCGAGCGTGCGTTCGAATTGATCGATGGTCAGCCGCAGGTTGCACGTGATGTGGCTGTGTGCCAGCGGCGTATGGACGGATTTTCTTCTTTTTCTTTTTTTTTGCACGCCTGGACCATGGCCCTGGCCCGAAAACGGGGGCATCTGACTTATACCGCGATATACAGCGAAGGTCGTTCTCCACGTATATGTCAGCGGCGAGCATCCACGGACTCGAATGCAGTCCAGATCGATTTGCCAGTGAGAGCATCGCGCAGAGGATCGTGGAAGAGAGGGGGGAGGGTTTGCAGCGCGACTGCGAGTTGAGGTGCCGAGGGAACGGAGACGGCAATCCGGGATGGAGAAGAAGATGAGACGAAGTGATGACAAGGCTAGGAAATTCTCGCGAGCATATAGGATCAAGTCGGATGCCGCGCAGCCTGGAGGTAATTGAAGTTCATGTTGAGAATCCTTCGTCATGACAGTGAAAATAATCAGGTGTTGGTTGTTGTTGCTGTTGTCGTTGATGAAGAGGATAATGAAATGTGGCGGAAAACATTATTACAAGAGGCGAGTCAACGCTTAAATTGAAACTGTAATAATACCTAACCTTTCGGATATTTTATTTATTTATTTATTTATTTATTTATTTATTTATTTATTTATTTATTTATTTATTTATTTATTTATTTATTTATTTATTAGTCACGAGAAAAGCTACCAGTGCACGTAGAGTGTATAGTCTTCTGACACGATCGCGAAGAACGTCACCCTCCTAGTTATAAACCCACAGACTCGGGCCTACTATACTTTGCTACTAGGCACCACTCGCAGAATCACGCGCCCGCTCAATCAAACTCCCCCACTTACGTTTTTTGTGTACTTCGTCCGGCTCGCTTACAGCTCGCCCAGCCACTCGATCAAAGCCGCGACCGCGCGGCATAGTTGATACATTCTTGAGACTAGTGATAGTTTTCCTAGTCACGCCTTCTTGGCAGCCAGTTGATCACTCAGGAGTTCGCTTTTATTTTTTTTTTAATCTTAGTAGTGACGCCTGCAGAGCTGCCATATGCATCGCGTTGAAAGAAGTGCCTCTTTTTCTGTAACCAAATACGCGGTCCACGGTCGTGTTCCGCTAAGCAGAGATGTGCTTTCACTGCACTACCTGGACTAACTTATTTTCTTGTGGACTGCCACTTTTATAAGCAGCTTTCTATGCTCCTTCCTCCCACTTCGCGAGTGTTGCACCACCGAGTAGACCACAACTTGGACCACTGGCGATATGCCACTGGGTGTACGCGCCCGAATGAATAGCATACAGGTTCTCGCGACCAGCGATATACAGTCACGCCTCCCCGGCTGTCCGTCATTCACCACGAGCGCTCTACATTCCGTGAACGACGCCTATAGAGTTGCTAACGCGTCACAAAGATCGACGTGCTTTCTTTTTTCTTCTGTAACCGAAACACTCGGTCCATTATCACGTTCCACTAAAAAGAGATAGATGTGCGTTGACTGTCCCACGGGACATTCTTGTGGAGAGCAACCTAGGTAACTTGATTCACGTTGTAAATGTTGTCGAAATTTGTGCATTTATTGAGGCTTAGCACTAGGGTTACTTGAACAATATGATATGCATGTGCATGTGCAATAGTGTGTTTATATGCACAGTGTGTATGAACATCTAATAACGCTTACGCATGTGAGACATATCTCTGGTAACGCTTTTTCCTTCTTTTTTTTGGCATTTGCATTTTTTCGTAGACTTAATGGGTAGTGTGTTTATGGTATGCCTGGGAGCGTTATAATTATGATGAAAGGGGTATCCTGAATTGATTTCCTATCAGTGTCGTGTGAAAAGTGGCCTTAATGCAGCCTTTTTCCCCCCCGTTTAACAGTTCATCTACAGTTAATAAACGACAACAACGCAAACGGTTTTTTGCTATTCCATTCGTGATAGATTTTTGGCCACTAAACGCTCCAGGTGCCCTGCCAGGCTTGGCCTGACTATGGGAGCGTCTTCAGCCGACAAGAAAAACGCCCTCTATATAGCTTTCTGACCAGAGCCGACTCCGTAAGCAGACCGGGAGTGCGTCCCGCATGGTTGCCCATAAACTTTACGACGCTATGAACCCGCATAGCCGGTGACGCAGTTGCTGCCGAGGAGGGCCCTTCTTCTTGGTTTCTTTCCGTACTCGTTCGGTGGCCGATAACCGCCGAGATCACTGCCCCGTGACCTCCCCGCATTCACTGCTCACTGCGTCGCAAAATCCGCACAGTGCTGAGGAACAGGCAGAACTGAACATTCTCGTTTGTCTCTAGTCCTGAACATTTATGCATGTGAATAAAACACAAACTGAACGGAACGACTCATAAACTGTACTTTAAGCGGTACTTATAAGCCTTACTTATAAGTGCTACTTATAAGTAGCACTTGTAAGCGGTGCCAATCGCGGACCAACGTCCCGAAACTGCAGTACAGTTGGTTATGACCGACGCCGTAACAGAGGGCTCGGGATTAACTTTGACCACTTGGGGGTTCTTTTACCCGTCACACAAATCTAAGTTCGCGAACGTTTCCCTGTATTCCGCCCCCATCGACATGCGGTTACCGCAGGCTGTGAATCGAACCCGCGACCTAATGCTCAACGGCAGAACTCCATAGCCACTAAGCCACCACAGTGCGTCTCTGGGACAGTTCGAGAAAAAGCGCACACACGAATGTAACGCTCACAAAAAAAAAAAGAATTCAGACAGTCTGTAGATATTCTATAAAATTCGAATAGAATACTTATTTGCCTTCATATGCACATGTCCCTTCTTGTAAACAGAAAGTACACATTTTATTGACAAAAGTTGCTAAGTCTTGTTCGATGTTAGCTATCGTTGTCTGCGCACAAATTTACAGATCTGTTCTGTGCGAGAAATTTGTAGGTAGTCTGTGGACAAGTGCTGAGAAAAAATTATCAGTAACACATCGGCTAACTTTCAAATAGGAGGTCCCAGTGATTGGACTGAAGTTGTCGTTATTATCCACAGCGTGTATGACGTCCATCTCGAGGCTGTATCACTTAAGGTAAGTTGCTGGTAGCGCTGACTGATTACGAAAACAACGATAAGCCAGGGCAAACGTCAGTTTACCACGTACAGTTCCGAAAGGCTAAGAGGCTTGCTACTTACCTTTCGTTTACTGGCCTGACACGAGAGCCAGCTTTCAAAATGTTGCATACGTTTAATGAGAGAGCGCATGCGCGTGCCATCCATAACGCATTGAGAGGTTTCCAGTATCATTGCGCAGCGAGAAATCAATCACTATTTCATTCGTTATCGTCACACACACGCGTGCGTTCGCTTGACGTAGCTCCATATTAACCCCACTATACCATAATTGTCGACAAAACAGAGATTGTCCGTAATAAACGCTAATTCAAAAGCTTTAGACTTGTAGCCCCCAACACAGTTCCGAAGCAGTGTCATTTCTAACTCTAGATACAGTATGTATTCCAATAAGTAAACCCTGTCGAAAGAAATACAAGGGGATAACAAGATTTATTTGTTACTGCCGTAACAAATAACTCTTGTATTTGCTGACCATTGGTGTCGCTACCGCAGAAACTTTGTTCATGTAGCAACAGAAACCTGGCGCTCTGTGTGCTCGTTTCTACAATATCGACAGCTCTTCCTTGAGTTGACGGCTATCGATATATCGTATGTCTGAAGTTGCCTACAAGCAGGGGCTCCGGAAACGGGGGCGGGGGCAGTGGGGGCAATCGCCCCCACAGGTTCTAAACCAGTGCCCCCACAGCCCCCACATGCCCCCACACTCAAAGCTGTTCCGACCCCCCACTTCCTTTCTCTTGGAAGCTTGTGAATTCTGAGACTCTCTTTGTCGGTGCATTTGCTGCGTCGAGAGTGCTGCCTGTGTTCGCCTGCATGGTTCAACGTATCTTCCATCCTGAAGTGGTTATCTTGGAGGAGAAGGCTTGCGCTCTATTCTGCAGCCCTTGCTGGTTGCTGGAGCACGTCTCCGCTCCACGAATTTAGGATGCCTCTCGTTCTCTGATTTTTTCTTTGCCCCTACCCAAGCCCATGAAACGCAAGATAACAAAGGTTGGTGTAAGCCTGTTCCTAGAAAAGCACGATTTAAATAAGACTGCAGCCTTCCTTTCTCTGCACTGCGCTTCGGCGATGGTTGTTGATTACGTATATATATATATATATATATATATATATAGAGAGAGAGAGAGAGAGAGAGAAAGAGAGAGAGAGAGAGAGATACAGAGAGACAGAGAGAGGTGAACTACACGATGCGACATGTGCCCCAGACGTCGCCCCCACACATCAGATATATTTCCGGAGCCCCTGCCTACAAGACGCCACTGCGTAATCCCGAACGTGATTACTTTTCAACCGGGAAGTCCTATTCTTCTATTGCGAACGAAGTTGCCATGAAAGAACAGCCCACAATATTGCCGCCCAGCTTAATTGATAAGGGTACCGGAAAGTAGGATTTCTGAAAATTAATGCTGCTCGAATTCCTCTCTCTGCCTTTCTCTCTCTGATTCATAGTTCCGTGAAACTGAAATTCTCCACGATTAGCCATAAACCGTTAACGAGTTAGAAACACGGACACTTTAACTATATAAACTTCGTCCCCCATTTCTCAGCCGCTACCATTCTAATTAGCAGCGGCGTCCATCCAGAAAGTACTGGCAGAACCGGCCTTACCCACTTCCCGTCAGCGGCCTGTTGCGGAGGCAACGGCGACCTGTAACATTAAAGCCCAGCCTCCTGCGCACAAACGGAGCTGGAGGGAATGGGACATTTATTACGTCAGGAGGGCTATTTATTATCCCGCATGTACCGGTTCACGCAGCGAACCCGATTCCCTAGTCGTATAGGCTGCGACTGCTTTGGCAACCTGAACATCATGTAGCGACTACAACGCGAACCGAAATACCATTTGCAGCGAAGAGAGCGGTTAATTATTTGCTCGTTCCCGACGCTATGTAACGCCGCGTCACCGCCCGCACTACATTTTTCAGCGAAGCGGGTTGTAGGGAAAAACCTCCCCTCTCTCTCCCTTCGGTGGCTCTTGCCTACGGCGACGAGGGTTACAGGGGAAACCTGCACCACCTCCCCCACACAATCTCTCGATTATTAGGAAACATCTCTTGGTAGATTGATTAGGGAACAATCTTTGTTTAGGGAACCACCCTTGTTCCTAAGTAGATTGTTTAGGGAACCACTACCCCTCATGGTACAGAAAATGACTATTAGGGATTGTCCACGGTCACATCTCCCAGCCTTCATTTCCCTGCGCTGACCCTTTTGGTTAGGGAATAGTTGTTAAAGGTTATAGGCAACAACCGCCCTTCCACCGTCCCACTTCACGCTTATTGCTATGGACTAGGCGGGTTAGGAAAAGCCTGCACCCTCCTTTCCTATTCTTTTTTTCTCCGCAGGCTCGTTATTATTTCACCGGTCCTCCGTGTGCAGCGCGTCAAGCGAGTAGAAGCTGGGCCGAGGACAAGCGCATTGTATTGCTACAAGTATACATATGTATGGTCGTACGTTATAAGTAGCACAGTACCTGACCAGTTGGGCGGTGGCATAGGCGTGGACGCGCGAACAAGGTTAGTAGGGTAGTGAGCGAGCGAGGGAAGAAAAAAAAAGAAGGAAGGATTGTGGGCTTCCGCAGGGTCGTTGAGGGTCGAGCCAAGCCTCCTGCGAATGTATAAAGCCGTTCCGTGGTGTATACGTATAGCGCCGAGTCGTTAGTGCCTCTATATTTCCCGAAACGGGGCGCGGTTCATTCTGCACAGCGGCAGTGCGCCACTCAGCTCAGTGGTTGCAGCGTGGCGCGTGGGTGAACTAGGGAACGATGAAAAAAAGGGAAGAAAATAAGAAATGGGGAGTAAAAGGGTGGTGTGAGGGGTGACGTGAAGAGCCAACACAAAACTGGATGAAAAGCAAGTGGACAAGAATATTTGAGAGCGTGAAGGGTATAAAGCAGCGGCGCGAGGAAATGGGGAGAGGGGAAGGGTGTTGATGGGAAAACGGGAAGGCCTTTACCGTTGTGGGAAGAATAAAAGGGATAGTTGTGCAAGAAAGGCGAGAAATCAGTTCATAAGGGAGAAACTTGTGCTTATGAAGAAAAAAGGGAGAATTAGAAGGGAATGGAGAGCCGAGAAATGAATAGGGAAGATACGAATCAGAAAACGGAGGATATCCCGATGCCACACAAAAGGAGAAAGTAGCAAGAAAGAAGAGATACCGAGGGAGGAGAGAAAGCGGGAAGTAGTGAAGGTTACGAAGAATGTGAGGGTGCGGAGCACAGGGAGCCGATAGAGGAAAAATTAAAGAAATGCCGAGAAGGGATAATCAAAACCTGTAAACGTGACGAAGGTTATAGAATGAACCGGCACAGGCGAAAGAAAGTGGAGAGGTGTGGATGCCGAACGCAACGAATGGGGAAGAAGGTGAAGGTCAGGAAAAGGGACCGAGTCCTGAGGGATGAAAAGCGGGGATGATGATGGACGACGAGGCGAGTGCTGAAAGGTATTCAAGGACACGGGAGAGCTCGAGTGCGACGAAAATGGGGGTTGAATAGGGATGAAGGACGTGGGATGGCGAGTGAAACAAGGGGAGCACTAAAAAAAGCTCGTGGGACGAGAGATCAGAGAGGGAGAGAGAATGAAAGAGGGATGAATTAACAAAGGTATACCCGACTGGCATACCACACAGACACTGTGAAAGGCGCGGGGGTGAAGAGAAGGTTAATGATTAACCGCCGCTGCTGTCGTCACCGCCGCCTATGTGTACACGTGTACCAAGGGAGGCCGTCCGGAACCGCCTCGCTCAGGCGGCGGTTCCGCGCCCGTTCGCGGGATGAAAAACGACCGATAAAGATTTCCCTGTGCATACAGAAATGGGGGGCACTCTGCATGCGCTGCCGAGGGAGATAATGTTCATTAATTAAAGGTTTTTTTTTGTTTTTTTTAGGAACACCGCGAATGCTCATCTGACGAGCATAGAGCTAGGCGATGATTTGTTCCGTTATTTCGTTCTGGCAAAAGATAACCGGAGCGCTTTTCGAGCTTGAGATGCGAGTGCCGCAAATGCGTCATTCGCGCACGTTCGTTACGATCCGCTTTGAAGTGTCTGAAACTGAGCAGACAGACAGACGACGAAGAAAAGATTTGCAGAAGGTAGACACTGATTAGCATATGGAAGCGTTATGGCGATGACGTGACGGAGTTTATGCACAGGGGAGTACGTATCAGTCGGCGCAGCAGTGGACAGCCAAATGAATTTGAGAGAAACTGTAGGGGGCAGTCCTAACTATTGAGCGGGAAAGTAATGGTACCCGGGGTGGACAAGGTTATTACTTCGTCTGCCACCATTGTGCACCAACGCAGTGCGCGTCAGAGCGTTTGTTCCACAGAAATACCTCGCTTCCATGGAAAGGGCAGTCATGCCAGAAGCTAGAAGAGTTGAAGGTGCGATTACCCCAGCCCCTTCCTCCATTTCAGACGCCTCTGCGAGAAACTCGCCGAATACAGACCTGATCGCTTTTCACATTCGAGCCGGCGCCTAGACTTAGTTGCAAGTGAGCTTCGCAATCTCGCGCGCGCCATCACGTTGAGTTTTTGACATACTCTGCAGAACTCTAACCATCGATTATACAGCGTCGACCCATCACCGAAACTGAAATTACCAACGCACCTTTCACGAGGTGACGCAACACTGCTGTGTCGCTGTAGTTAGGAGTAGCATTCACTAACTCCTACAACTATCTTATTGGAATGGGTGACCCACCCATGTGCACTGAGCGCAATTGTGAAGAGACCATCGAACATCTTCTGTTCCACTGTTCTCGCTTCGCTAATCAACGCCAGACTCTTCAGTGTGCCTTGAACAGACTGGACGACAGGCCATTTACGGAAGCAGAGGTCTTGGGAGCTGGCCTCACAGCTCATCAGCCCAGAAAGCCATTCGAGCTATTCTTCAGTACCTGAAAGCGACAGACTTGAGTGCCCGACTGTAGACATGCTGCACCTTGCTTAGTGCACGTGAACGAACGATCAACACTCGTGTCTTCTCTCTCTCTCTCTTTCTTTCACTCCCCCATTCCGCTTCCCACGTGTAGGGTAGCAAGCTAGACTAAGTCTGGTTAACGTCCCTGCCTTTCCTTCCTCCCTTCTCTCTCTCTCTCTCCATAGAACTACTACTGAACTCCTTCCTCTTCTGTAGGTGTGTCCTCGTGTTTTGTGACGATGACGATGAGGACGATGGCCTGATGGCCCCGCACTTTTGCACGCACGTGTACACTGGCGCAGCGTACGCATACAAATGTTGCCTGTTTGTGTGTTTCATTTATGCAATAAGTGTCGTCTAACTACGAAGGTTTCGCATCTAAAGCTCCTGCAGTGAGCCAAGTTTGGCCCCATCTCGCTTCTCCTTACCCTGTTTCCCAATTAAGCCTCAAGTCATGATTTAGATATATTATTTCCTCTCTCCCTGTCATCGAGGTCTATAACTTGCTGCCGCAAGTAGTTAGCTCCTTAGTTTTAAGTGAATAGGCGCTAGTTTTTTTTTTTTTTTCGTAACACTGTGTAGAAATATGTCCATAGACTTTGTGCACACTATCTATAAGTACACCGTTTTTTAAACGTAGCGCTGCGCGCGCGTGTCTTCGTCATGTGCATTCTGCGGTGCCCACTTTAGGCTAACACAGAGATGACTGCCCCATTTAAGAACAACATATATCACGCGAGCGCTTGGGCGCGCTGCAAAGCCTATTCCGCAAGCGGTCGATTTAATGGGTGAGTCGTTTAGCCCCGAGAAATGTTCATTAGTTCTAGCCAAGAACAGCTCTTTTTTTTTCTTTTTTTTTTGTTCTTATTTTTTTTTTTACGCGGAACGATTCGATGCGTTTTAAGGCTAAGAGTCCCGGCAGTATTACGGGAAGAGCGCGTTATTTATTGGGAGCGATTAGGGGCGGCGCACGCAGTTTATTCTCTATCGGCGGCTTTACAAGAGAGAAAGATTCAGCTATCAAGCGAATTCTCCGAAGATCAGAAAGAAAAGGACAAAAACGATAAACATGGGTATCAGGCCGCTTCCCGCGCGCTTTTAGCCTGGTTTTAGTTAGCTGCGACATCGATCAGGCAAAGCCGTGAAACTAGGTATTTTTGTGTAAGTTAATCCTCTCCGTTATATATGGTGCCTTCGTTAAATCCACATCGTCATTCTCAGCTTCCGTTCTCCAAAGGGTGATGAATCAAGGGTCGACAATCTTGGGGGCCGACACGTGTCTACACGTATTTAGAATCAGTAAACTTTGGCGGAAAGGAGGCGCCGTACGAATTATATACTTTTCAAAAAAAAAACATTACAGATCATAGTGCACCTTTATTCCGATCACTTCAGCTGCTGTCGCTTGACGCTCTGGGTGTACAAGACTGGAGTAATTTTTCATCAAATACCAACTGAAGGGGATCCCTTTACATAAAGCATGTTGGCGATAACCGTACGTAAGACTAGAAACGCGGCCAGCAAGCTCTTTACTCTATCTATTTTCAAGAATAGCCTACTTACAGCCAGAGGCTATCAAAGTTGAATGGCGCTATGGTTTAGAATCGCTTTCCGCATAATATCAGCATCACCTGATATCGCATGATACAAAGAATTTCAAGAAATCTCATGATATCAAGAATCGTCTGCCTCGTATAAGATATTTTTGTTGAATGCGTAATGGACAACCTAAAATGTGTTTTGTTGCTAAATTCGATATTTCTATTAATATTACTTCCAGTGCTTAACTTCATTTTATATGTATGCTACTTCAAATGTGCAACTCGTGGAACATGTACCCGACACTATAGCCATGATCGCCATCTATAGGGTCCTACACTGCTTTGAGATTGAAATGTGTGCAATTCATGTTAGCGGCCTCTTGTCGACGCTTCCAATGGAAGAGACCAGTTTTTGCCGTTCTTGCGCGTACGCGGGACTAACGCGAAATATATTATCAAGCGTTTCTGGTACCTGACAGTATTCACAATTTGGGCTAGTTTCACTGCAACCTATCATATGTCTATAACGCTTGGTGAATGCGACACCAAGGCAAATACGGTGCACCATGCTTGTTTGGCTTCTTTTGAGTTTGTGAGGCATGCAGAATTTCATTTCTGGGTCCCATTTATGCACTCGCTTGTGTCGTCGACCTGGTTGGGTCCAGTGCTCCAACGTACGGTTGCGTATTACGCAACGGATTAGGGCGTTTGTGTCTGTTCGTGAGAACGGAATGCGTACTTCAGAAGCGTTATTTAAAGCAGTTTTTGCTTCAGCGTCTGCCTGTTCGTGCCCTATCACGCCACAGTGTGAAAGGCGCAAGAAGGCTCCTCGCACAGAGAAATCGAAGTGCCTCCCGGATAGCAACAAGTTCTGCGGCAGTTGATGTTGGCCTAGTTTAAACCGCCGTGCGATGATCATATGTGGGATGACGAAGGCTGCAGCCGAGGCATACGGTGTGACAGATCCGTGGGTATACACGTGCACAGGATCTCCGTACTCTGCACAAATGTGAAGCAGGGTAAGTTGCTTGAGGCCAGTGGATGAAACGGATGACTTTTTTTTTTGTAATTTCATGGATCTGCAGAGTGACGAAAGGTTTAGGCAGTACCCACTGGTTCGCAATGAGAAAAATAACTGTAATAAACTATATAGCATGCGGAAAACTTCTATGCAGGACCGAAACACACTGACTAATAGTATCCTCAAAAGTATCTTTATGTCAGTTGATTATGCACCTGAAGAACATTTGAGATCAGGGTTGTTAGTCAGCCTGATTGGTATCCACTTTTGAGACGGTGGTTATTACTTTCTTCATACTAGTTTTTAGTGTGCTGGAGCGTTGCTTTGTACGATGTTAATTCTTTTGGCTTGTACTGATCGCTTTCACGTTATTCCTTATGATCGTCCGGTGCTGGCAATATTGTATTGAGTTCCGTTCCTTTCACGGCTTTCTGCACTATAGCCAATACTGAGCGTAAACGTAAGGTTGTTTTTCATGCGGCAACCAGCGCAGATAACTAAACGCTGTTTCACTAATCATGCCCAGTTAAAGCCTTATTTAACTACATATCGCTCGACATGCGTACCTAGAAATTTGCGCAGGGTGTTGTGCGGCATGCAGACTCCGAGAGTGGTATCAACTGTGTAGGCATCTCGGAGGTCACAACAGACAGTATAATGTAGCGTGTGAAGATTAAATTGTGCCCACTGCGAAGATGAAGTTGTTCTTGAAAAAGATGACGGCGTTCTGCTTGCTGTGTCAAGCATGTAATTCAATATTTTACGTGCGTTTGGTTAGATTCCTCGTAGTATCGCTTAGAGGACGCACTTCCGAGTTGCCTGCTTCCTCTCACACGCTCTCACACCTTGTGTGCCGTCTAAAACCTGTTGGTTGCACGTTTATCAAATTCAGCCGTATTGTCAGATTCGCCATCTGGTCTGGTCGGCTTCGATTTGGCCCCTCAGTACTGCTACGACGTCTCTGGCAGGTTCAAAACGCCAACATGGCGGTCTTCAACAGCACGGCAGTCTTCGACAACCTGGTGGTCTTCGACAACATGACGAAATTTAGTTTCTAGAATAGCACCCAATGTCCTCTTGAGTCCTCAGTGACCGCTTGGAGGATTCTGCTATCCGTGAACGGAACATTTTAAGTTTTCAAGAGATTTCGCTCTTACAAGTTTCTAAATGACAGTCAGACCACAGACGCGTGATCTTTTTATATTTGTGTATTTTCAATTTCCGGCATACCGGCGTGGAGGAAACCGTGCTTCGTGGATATCCAGCGTTTCGGATGATTCCTCGAACGGATTTACGGTGGCGCAATACCGTCCGTTTCTCGTGTGAACGGATCTGACGCGTCGCTTTGCGTCACCTAACTACACATTGTCGCCTTCACCCGAGATTACGACGACGGTGTCGAAAAAGAAGAGAAAATAAAAGCTCGTGTGCTGCAGCCTTGGTTGCGCAAAAGAGAAATATCGGTATAGTCAAGCCGGGCCCGGATCGCGTATACGCACAAGCCTTCGACATCCCCCAACCATATCGCCGTTAGAATTTGGCTGGAAGAGTGCTGCTTCGTAACCGCTCCATTGGGCCATTCTGTTAACCCTAGCCTACCGAATGTCTCAGTAAGGCGCGACAGACGACGCCGGCTAGCTAAACAACAATCTCCTTCAGAGTTCAAGAAGGAGAAGAAGTAAATAAAAACAAAATATCTGTATTTCTCTCCTTCCGTTCTTACTCCAGACGACGCAAAAGTGCCTTTGTTTAAGGAGTAGGAGGGAAGATGCAGAGTGTAAACAATCAGCGAAACGAATGGACAAGGCGGAAACTAAAGGCCGGCTGCGAAATCTAATCGCCCTGCTACCGACGCATTGCACGTTGTCGTCGAGTCCGGAGGCCACTTAGCGAGAGACGCACCATCTGGGTGCGACAAGGAGCGACATGAATGCGAGAAAATGGCTGACGCGCCGATTACGCAGCTGCGACTGCAGGAAAGGGTGAGGCAAGCGCAAATAACGGGAAGAAAAAAGTAAGTATTGACAGAAAACCAATAGCTATAACCAGCGGAACGTGACAAGGCACCGGAAATGAGGTGGTCAAGCATGAAATGGGACGTCGTGATGACAGGGAAAACCGCCCAGCAAAGAACTCGCTGTACGTGTGCGTGACGAGAAATGCAGACGACGCGAGCAGCAGACGACAAAAAGAAAACGTGTACATAAAGGCGGAAATTGGACAACTACAGGGAATTTCGGATGCGAAGCAGACGACAAATATAAAAGCACACGAATAAAAAGAATAATAATAAAAGAAAACGGGGCGATGCGTTGCAAACAATGGAACAAAAGCTATGGCAAGAAGAAAAGAACTTAGGTCCGTTTCGTACGGACGGGACGAGCAAGACTGTGTTGTGCATCAACTTACGCGTATGCAAGGAATAACTTTGAAATTCCTGCGTTTGCAACATAGAACAGCCAAATTAAATTAAATGGTTCGATCAGTGTTCTAGGTCTTTCAGCTTGAGTATAAATAAATAAATAAATAAATAAATAAATAAATAAATAAATAAATAAATAAATAAATAAATAAATAAATAAATAAATAAATAAAAGATTAAGGGTGACCCCGGTGTTCTGAGAACCTCCAACCAGAATAAGGAAGGTGACGTAGTTTTACTTGCTTCTCTTTTATTTCTAATTTCATGTTCTTTTTTTTATACAATGCTGTAAACAGCTTTGCTCAACCAGATTTAACTTTGTTTTCGTTAACTTGCGACTGAATAAGCTCACTAAAAGTAAAGTCATTCAGCGCAAACAATTAAAAAGGCTTAGCAATGAGCAAGATCACACACAAGTGGGCAATCATGAAACGCCACCTTGTAAATGGAAATCACTGCAAAATTCATTTATTTTTTATCCACCCCCATATAATAATTTTATTCCACGTAAACGTGAACGCCCTTCTTGACCACCAGTCATTCCTATCTTCGATCTTCTCATCGTGCATTGCAGCGGTTAACGCGCGAAATGCTAGTTGCGAGAAACGGTAACCTCACGAAGCCTTCGTACACAGAAATGAACTGGTTGCAGGACAGACGTGAGAAGAGTGTGAATCAAGAAACGAAAGAAAGAAAGAAAGAAGGAAGGAAAGAAAGAAAGGGGAAAGAAAGACGAAAAAGGGAAGAAATAAGGAGAAAGGAAGAAGCGAAAACGCAAAGAGGGTGCGAATCTCTCAAGGAATTCACGCGCCTATTCTTCGCTAGCTCATTTCCCTTCTTCGAAACTCTGTCGGCGCATTGCGACGATGCGCTCCGAACTCTTTTCGGCCGAGAAACGTGCGCTAGAAACGTCCCGCTTCAAGTATCTTTTCTGTTCTTTATTTATTTATTTTTTTCCACGGAGCTTCGAGTTTCCGTCCAACCATCAGAGCCAGCGAGGTATTCTCAACCACATCCATTTTCTGTCACTTCGTCATTATATTTAGCCCCCGAGTCTCGACCGTCACGTAGCAGCTACCGCCGCTTTGTCAGCATCGAACGAACGTGCCCTGCGTTACCACGCTTTGCCACCGACGCCGAAACGCGTGAGGGCGAGACGCCAGCGGCGAGGCGAAGCGAAACCGGCGCATCGTTCCGTTATTTCGGTGCAGTGCTGACCGAGTTGAAGGCACGGCTCTACCGGTGTACGAAGCGAGAAAACGTCGTTCAACCGGTGAGCTACTCGCTCGGCAGAAACACCTGCTGCTTAGGGGATCTTGCAAGAAAGAGTACATACATACATACATACATAATAATACATACATACATACATACATACATACATACATACATACATACATACATACATACATATACATACATACATACATACATACATACATACATCATACATACATACATACATACATACATGCATGCATGCATGCAGCAGCATACATACATCCCTACATACATCAACATACATACTACATACATACATACAATACATACATACATACATACATACATACATTACATACCTACTATAATACATACATACAATTACACATAGACAGACGGACGGACGGACGGCGGACGGACGGACAACGGACCGACGGACGGACAGACGGACAGTCGGACGGACGACGACGGACAGACAGACAGCCAGACAGACAGACAGACAGACGACAGACAGACAGACAGACAGACAGGACAGACAGACAGACAGACAGACAGACGACAGACAGACAGACAGACAGGACAGACAGCACAGACAGACAGACAGACAGACAGGACAGACAGACAGGACAGACAGACAGACAGACAGACAGACAGACAGACAGACAGACAGACAAGACAGAAGACAGACAGACAGACAGACAGACAGACAGACAGACAGACGGACAGACGGACGGACGGACAGGACAGACAGGACAGACAGACAGACAGACAGACAGACAGACAGACAGACAGACAGACAGACAGACAGACAGACAGACAGACAGACAGACAGACAGACAGACAGACAGGACAGGACAGACAGACAGAGACGGACAGACAGACACAGACAGACAGACAGACAGACAGACAGACAGACAGACAGACAGACAGACAGACAGACAGACAGACAGACAGACAGACAGACAGACAGACAGACAGACAGACAGACAGACAGACAGACAGACAGACAGACAGAGATGTACTTATTTGTCTTTCTCCGGTGACCGCTTTTCACCGGCGAACAAACGTTAAACGTAATCGTACGGCGCAGGACTTGCTTGCATGTATCGGGAAGTCTCTCGAATGTTATCCATGGTTCTATCCATTCTCTGTTGCCGCCGAACCTTGTGTAATCCGATTGCATGCGCCACGCGAATTGTGTAGTACTTTCGGGAAGGCACGCGGTCACCAGTGATTACGCTGGAACCTTGAAGAAGAAGAATTTGTTTATTCACTCACGAAAATGAAAGCACAGTAACAAGGTATACAGAAGAAGGTCCCAAAGCTCAAGGTTGTAAGGGGACCTCCTGTTCTAATTAAAAAGAACAAAACAAATTAAGTTAGAGCAAATGCAGCAAAGATGTAAAAGTTGTCTACAAATAATTACATGCGACAGCAAAATAATTGAAACATTATATAATACCTATACAGAATTACATTTTGAACAAATAAAAAATAACAAAACAATTAAAACAATTCAGGTTAATGCAAATTCAGCACGGCGAGTCATGTACAAAATCTTGCTTCATTCGTACAAAAGTGTACTTCCTTCGACGAGTCATGTACAAAAGCCGACGCGCTTGACCCGTTGATCAGATTTTCGACGATCGCCGACAGTGCTCGCCGCTATCGTTGTGCTTGACTCTTGCTTGTTCTTCCTGGGCACAGGTTCGCCCAAAAAGAGTTACTTTCGTGATTCACAGTTTTTCGCTACTGTGTTAATCACCATCACTACAACGTGAAGATAGATAGATAGATAGATAGATAGATAGATAGATAGATAGATAGATAGATAGATAGATAGATAGATAGATAGATAGATAGATAGATAGATAGATAGATAGATAGATAGATAGATAGATAGATAGATAGATAGATAGATAGATAGATAGATAGATAGATAGATAGATAGATAGATAGATAGATAGATTACACAGTTCTGAAAATGGTTCCTGGCAAAAAGCCATCTGAAGACCGCTTGTAGAGGCGGATGCGATGTTATTTCATGTGGCAGTGTCGACGTGCAGTCAACAAAAAATTGAAAAAAAAATAATATATCACGCACAATTCCACTGCTGTGAAGGTGGATTACTAGCGAAGCAGTTTAGCACACGACATAGAGGTGACACAGAATTTAGATCAAAGGTATGAGCAAAGTTCATTTCTCTTGAGCGGCGACGGTGGTCATCCAGACGAAACACACACGCACACACACTATTATATTGATCGGTGGTTTTGATCGGTGGCATACATTCGCGTGGAAGGCTACCGCCACTTCAGTCAGCCGGAGGAAACTAGACAGGCGCGACGGGACCGCCACGCCGGGAGAGCGCAAGGAAACTGGCACGCAAGCGCTTGGAACGACAACAAAGAGAGGGCGGTGCACAGCGTACACATGGCCGACGCGGGTACCACAGCGGCAAATCTTTGAGAAACTCATATTATCTACCTGAGAGTCTACTGATTTTGAAAATGGTGCCTATTGATAACGAACCTACTGAAAATGCATATCCAAGTGATGAGACGTATAAGCTTTTGCGTAGAATGAAGCGATCTTGCATCAAATTCGGGAGCTGTTTTTATACACGCAGATTTGTTGACGTGACACGAAAAATGCATAGGAACCCAGCCATAGACAGGTTCGCTGTAAAAGAAATTGATGCTACTTAAGTGACATAAAAAATAAGAATTTATACATACCCCAGAAGGTTCGCAGTGTGCTTACAAAATAAATTAGTTAATAAACACAAATTTAGTCACTGTTTTGTAATTTATGAGTGGTAAACACACACACACACAAACGTTTTATAATTCCGAAATACAAGTGGCTCGCGCTGTAAAATACCTCTGCCACTGGCTGTAGATGCATTGCACGGTAACAAGAATCCGCAAAACACGTTTCTTTAACTTAACTTATATACGGTATAGCAACAGTTATGGTAGTGATCCATCGCGAAACCAGATGTGGTGAACACATAAGCATCACGATCGTTGCTTTGGTTCGTAAAGGCGGGTTCACACGACGGACAGAATCGCCTCTTGATCCCGCTTACTGAGTGAGGGTGATGTGGTTCAGCGCGATCTAATGACGCGGCGAGCAACCACGCATTTGACCCTTTTTGCACTGCATGATTCCCTCCCCTTGAACCATGTCATGCCTCGTCAGCAAATTGAATTGAAGATTTCGTCCCCCTGGTGTATTCACCTTAAACGACCTTGCGATCTGGTACAGTTGGCCAAAAAAGGTTCCACGTCAAATGTGAACTTCCGCTATAATTAGACGCGGCGCTTCAAATTTAATGACTAATGTACGTGGCATAAACTACTACGTTGCGCTGCTGAGCACGAGGTCGCGGGATCGAATCCCAGCCGCGGCGGCCGCATTTCGATGGAGGCGAAATGCAAAAACGCCCGTATGCTTGCATTGTAGTGCACGTTAAAAGAACCCCAGGTGGTCAAAGTTAATCCAGAGCCCTCCACTACGGCGTGCCTCATAATCAGAACTGGTTTTGGCACGTAAAACCCCAGAAATAAGTTTTTCTTTTTCTATACCCTGTGACTCGTAAACTTTTGCTGCTGACTGCATACTCGACAAATCAGACTATCCTACAGCGACGAAACAAATTCAAGGCTACAGCCCGGCCTTACAATTCAATCACTCACTTCTTCGCTCGCTTGTCCCTCACTCCCCTAACTCCATCAATCATTACATTCACTTCACTCGCTCATTCCTCACTGCACTCACTACACTCACTCGCTCCCCTGACTAAATCATCAATCACTCCGCTCTCCTGGGGTGCTATTCCGTAAGTGTCGACCTTGTGGACATGTCCATTTCATCTGCTGCTGAAGTGCTGATTGGCTGTGGGGCGCCTTGCCGCCTTCTGCCGCGTTCCCCAGCCCAGCCAATCAGAACGTAAGCAGCAGACGAAATGGACACGTCCACTAGATGGACACTTGCACAGTACCCTCCACCACCCTGTTTTCTTGGCCAATTTTGTGGACACGGGTGTATTTTGTGCCTAGCCATTTGGATACAGTTAACACTGCACGCAACTGTGCCCAGCACTGGAATCGCTGCTCGCTTGTTGCTTCCGGTTTGAGCCTGTGCAGACGAACCTGCCTGTGTGTGAACGTTGGGTCGGTCAACAGCTGCGTAGGTTTGTGTGCGCCCGGACGGGCGCACCATCTTTTTTATATTCTGTTTTTTTTTTCTTTTCTTTTTTTTCTCGTGCCGAGACACACAGGTTATTCGCGGCAGTCCGTCGTTTTTAATGGTGGCGTAACGCGAAACTCCTCTCGGCACACGAAGAAAAATGAATAATAAAGCCACTGGCGTAGTACTCCGTTTTCCGGGCACGTGTACCCTGCTTTCTGAAACGTATCGCATTTCTTTATTGCTATCCGCGGTTCCGCTTTTCAGGCTGGAGTTAAAAAAAAAAAAAGAAACTATATCTGTTGCCAGACTGGAGAATACCGGAAGTGAGCGCGTTTTCTTTTTCTTTCTTTTTTTTTCCCCAGAACATATATTCTCCAAGTGAGCGTTGTACCTAAGCTTCATGTCTTCGCGCGAGCAGTGAGCCTGAAGTTTTGGTGCTTGCAGAAGCAAGTTAAACAAGCACTTCATCATGTTTTACGGTTTCATATGCCACGTGAGTAGTCTCATATATTCTGGGTCGCGTGCTTACTGTACGTACAACAGATCATACGCGACGGGCGTACGAGAACATTCATCACACATGGCAGGAGCTACAGACGGCCATTACCCAGCACATTGTACACATAACTCCAGCAACCCTCTCCACAGAGTTTTTAACAATATGCAGCGTCGCATGCGGACATGTCTTTTAAGCCGGTGGTGGACATTTTTAGCGTGCGTTGTAGCGATTCCGTGCACTGCCGCAAGTATAGGCTTCAAATTTTAAGACCGCCATTTCCACCGCGCACAGTAGCAGAGTCAGCTTTCGGACACCTAGTAGAAACGGAAGGTACAAAAACGAGTCGAAACCGCTGCTCATAAAACTGCGACTCAAAGAACATACAACAGCAAGTTCCGGTTTCTCTAGCGCATTTACATTTACGTACTTACATGCTGAAGTACATTGACGTACATGACGTACATGAGTACGTGCTCCCGTTCATAAATGGTCGCTTCAGGTGCACGATGGAAAAAACTCTGCTAGCAAGGCGCAAGTGACCACTTGGTGAAGCCTCTGTGTTTGCCGCGGCAGGGGTGGGAATGCCCAAAGTCATTTTATAGCCATTTTTAGCGCAGATTGGAGCAGGCAAATTCTGACTTTGGAGCAGCTTGTAACACATATATCTTATTTACGGCGCAGTCTGAATGATGGATGGATGAATGGATGTAAAACTTTGATGAGAGTCCTGAGGTTGTTTATTTGGAGCGTTATTGTAATTAAGTGGGGTAATATATTCACAAGGCCTTGCATTCTGCAGCATTAAAGATGTGTTGAAGAGCACCCTAAATGGCATTTCTGACACCATTTTTGTATCAAGTGCTGGTGAAAGAACTGGAGGTGTTTTCCAACAGAAGTTGCGAAGAAGCTGGGGTTAGTGAACACCCCCCAAAATGGAATTTTCCAAATACATTTCTAGGTAATATGTGACAGCACCCACTAACTCAAACCAAGATTGTGCACGTGATTTTGCTTTGCCACTCACTAGAGTCACTAGCAGCACCCATGCATCTAGAGTTCAGATAGACTGATTGGGTGTAAGCGTTTTGGGGTGAAAGTTGGTGTAAGCATCCTGAATAAGTGAAATTTAAGGAGCGACATTCCTCCTCTCTTGGCCTCTCCAGTTCTCGGTAAGCCCGTTGCCTCGCAGCTCGCTCCCTCCCTCGCCGCTCGCCTTCTCAGTTTGCACTTGTTGATCGCGGCGATCGTGCCGAGCCGCAAGTGCGATCGACGCGATATCACGATTCGCGATCATCGCGATTAAGAGCAACTGTCATGGAGCCATGCGAGAGTGCAAAACAAAGAAACAAAAAAACAAAAAAAAAAAAGGCGCTGCCGGCAGCGCGCGGATGATCGCTCGCGTTTCCGTGGAAACACCGTCCTCACAACCACGCGATGTGACTCTGTTCCACCAATAGGGAGGCGCGGATAAGCCCCAGCCGTTCACGCCTGCTCTCGGTCGCGAGCGGGCGGCAAGATAAAAGAATGTCACGACCTTTAGTTGTATTCAAGGGGCCTGATTGGGTGTAAAGTCCCTATATAGAAAAAGTACCGCCATCTACTCTTTCCTCCGCCGTCTCCTCTCCTAAAGCGCTCGGTTTTTTTACTTTTTGCTTGCGAAAGCAAGTCGACGGTGGCGCCCCTAGAAAGTCTACGTTCAAGCTTTCAGGCCGGGCGCGCGCCACCCCGCCGCCGGCAACGGCGGCTGCGCAGAGGTACATTCGACATGGTGCTAAGGTGAAAAAAAGAACAAAATATAAAGAAGGGGAAGCGCACGCTATCATCGTCCAATCGGAGATACAGAAGAGAGAGAAGCGGCGTAATACCCGTGTCACACAGGCACGTTTGGAAGGTCTTCCAGTCAACGGCCTTCGAAACGCCACAATAGCGACTCAAAGGAGTTGTCCGCGCTGCTACCACGGCACTTTGAAGGCCGTTGAGTGGTTAAGGCGTTTCTTGCAAAATTGTGTGGCGCTGCAAGATTTTATTTTCGTTTCATGTCACCAAAAGTTAAGAAGAAAACCGTAAAACCACTTAAAACCACGTGTTTAGGCTGCGAAATGGCAGCAATATGACGGCAGACGGGCAGCACAATGGAGTAGAGGGAGAAGTGTACTACACAACATGGAAGAAGGAATGGACAACAAGCACGTAGCTGTTGTCCGAGAGTATGTGCAGTTGGCACATATCAGTGGCAAAAATACTTATTGAATTAATTAATAACACTCATATACAGTATTTTAGAGCATTTTGGTTTGAGTTGTTTTTTCTAACATGAATACGAGCACACTGTGAACGAGAGGGCATGGTCGCGCTGTTTCCGCTTCCGTAAGCTCAAATGCCATCGAGATTTCGATTAGAGTTTTAGGGGTGCTCCGTTGACTCGATAGACGTATTGACTCCGGCGGTCCTCGAAAACCGGCCCGTGTAGCAGCTCGAACGTGAACACGCGCTCGAGATTAACGACACAACGCCCCGCACCACGCCAACGATATTTCGCTGACGCCTGCCAAAGCTAAAACGGCCGTTATGACGCAGTGTGGCGCAATTTCGGTCGTTTTCACTGCTTTCGTCGCAATCTGGCGCAACAATATGTCATGTATGACTGACCGTTGTCTGGTTCGGGATGTTGGTACGCACAGTACACACCATTGCGTTTTCTTTTTTTTTTTTTTTTGTCGCAATCTTTTGTGTGATTCGACATGACATACAATAGGCTTTCGATAACGATTACAAGAGGCGACTAAGATGACAAAGAAAAAGGTTTTTCGTGATTACACATCTCGGAGGCACATATGACACATAGGAGGCTTCGAACAAAAGAGTTGACGAACCAGTGCGAGAACTATATGTCAATTGCTAGTGCAAGCAAAACAAGTTTATTTTTCGCCATGATTCGAAAGGAGAGGCTGGCGATGTTAGGTGGCCCCGGCCACACCTCTGTGTGTGGCAAAGAAAAACAAATCACAAAAAGCATCCGAAAAACACTGAGCATCCGAATGAGCGCCAGTAAATTGGGGGCCAGAGAGGCTCGATATTTTTTGTTAGTTACAAAAGGCTAGTTAGTTTTTGTTAGTTACAACCATATTATTATTTGATAGCCATTAGTACAACCAAGAGCAAGCTTTGGGGGAATTAACCATTATAGATGTAAGTAAACCGTAAAAATAACAAGGAAAAGGGAAGTGCAAGTGTACAAAGCAACAACTTACCGGGAGTTAAAGTATAATCCATTTGCTTCCCTAATACTTCTACATTTTAAGCAAAACCTAAAAATTATCTATCTTGTGCTTTCTCTATAGCTTCGTTGTCTGCTCTACACTTTGATCTT
Organism: Dermacentor silvarum; assembly: GCF_013339745.2. NCBI lineage: Eukaryota > Metazoa > Arthropoda > Arachnida > Ixodida > Ixodidae > Dermacentor > Dermacentor silvarum. The sequence continues at coordinate 194,469,945 of NC_051156.1, read as the reverse complement.
AGCCAAAAGGCCGAGAAGCGATTTGTCTGCTCTCTTCAGATACATTGTTGAATACGGATTCAAAGAAACCCGAACACCTACCAAGTTCTTCAGACGGGACAAGTTATTCAAGAAGATAGAGCGGGAATGGCAGACGATCGAGGCGCAATGCAATTGTCTTAGGCTGCCCGGTCTGAAAAATAAACGACGAGCATCTGTTTACCGCCCGTGTGTTAAAATTTCGCTCGTTTACGGGCCTTCCCGCTTCTGTATTACCTACATATATTTTCGTCGGTATGCCTCCAGCCTAAAAAGCAATTGCCGCTTTCTCGTCGAACGCCAAAGTGCCCTACCATGTACGAGGCGAGACACGACCCAAGCAATAACGCCGACGACAAAAGAACGCGTCGAGAAGCGACCAACTAAAAAATTTAGCGCTGGTTGAAACACGCCAATGGGCTAAAGAACAAGAAGAAAATTGAAAAAAAAAAAGCAATGAGCACTTTCTAGTTGAACAAAGTCAAGCAATAATGGAAGCTCGTAAGACGTCTGGCGACACGAGATTGGCCGTCCGTTTCACTTTTTTACGAGCGACGTGACAGCGCTCGCTCTCAAATTGAGGAGCGCTCTTTGAAGACCCTGTGGTCACATTGTGAGGGCAAGGCGTCCGTTGCCGCTGCTATTTCTACAGCGCAACGAGGCCAATAAGAAAGAATCAATAGGAGATGGACGGAGAGTAGATTCGCTCGAGCTATTAAACCACTTTCAAGACGCATCCCTGGGCGCAGAGCTGAGATCGTATGTGGGCGCCTAAGAGTTTCCTACAAAAATCACTAGGCGGAACAATGGCGCTGCGATCGCCAAGCGACCCCAATAATAAGGAGCATCCCTTACAAATATCGTCATAGAGATATTGCGGTGTTTCTATTGACTTTCTCTTGTCTTCAATATAATGTCGGTTGATATGCGATTGAAAATTCTTCATTATATCTGGAAGGGTAGTCCACGCATTTGTCTGATATTTGTGCTTGTGGCCTCTAGCGTTCTTGCGGCGTTATTTATTTTGCGGCTTATCTTTCCAATTATACGAGCGCTCGGACACAGCCAGGCAATTAGTATCTGCGCAAATGCATAATATTTGTAAACTATTGCGTTATAACGTTATATTTTGCAGAAAAATTATCAATTTGTTAAGTCATGAGACCGTTTAGACCGCCCATAATTGTCATGCTAGCATACTAGCAGCTCATGTAGATGTTGACGCCAGAGCTCCGGCCCCCTAGTAGCGTTTGTCGGAAACTATGGTTGGCGCATTAGGTAGCGGCCGATAACGGGGCCGCAGGCACGCAATTGAACATCGCTCGCGCTTACGCGAAAGCACACACGTTTCAATAATAAACTCAATCAATAGGCACTAAAAAGTACATCCGAAAACCCTGTGTCAAGTCACGTGTGTCAGTCGTGTCCTTCGTGTCTTTCTCGGTGAGAAGTTCACTCGCTTCTTGCTGTCTTAAAGGTCGTCATACTGCGCAGCCAATCTCGTCTCGGACGTTCTTCGGAGAAGCACACAAACTCTGTGGAATTAAACAGTTAAGAACTAAAGTATCAGAAGTTAACGGATCATCTAGGGACATTTACACGTGAGAGTACAGCCATTCGGCTACGTATATAACTAATAAGATTTTACCAGACAAAAGTTTTCGTCTGTTACAAGAATACTGCTTTCGTACTGCTGCGTGTTTCGCCCCTCTCGATATGCTAAGCTTTCCTTCAATTATTTCTTCTGAATTTTAAATTTCCTTTTATATCTATTGCTACTCGGATCGTTATGTATTCCACATTACACGTAAAGGCACTTAGTATTTTAACAGATATTATTGCGATAGCTTATTCCGATAGCAAATGTATGGACATTTCAGGCAAATTTTCCCCGTCGGCATCGCCGTGATGTTCCATATATATTTATGTATATGTATAATATGTGTACCTATGCCATATATACAAGGTAGGTGCTTTACACTATAATTCAACCGCAAAAGCAGCTCCAAACCACGTCTTATATTCTTGACTGATTTATTCCTCAGAATTTTGAGAATCACAGATGGCAAACAATGGTCATGAAACATGTCATTCACAGCGCACGCCTTTTATCTCAATTTTCTAGGACTATGAAAAAAAAAGTGCAAAACAATATTAGTTATCACAGTGTGAAAGTCGCTCTTTACGGGAAGCGCAGTGGCGCCTGCGCGATGCCATTACGGGCCTCACAAGGCGTGTTGAAGCTTTTAAAGGTGAAAAGGGTTTTAAAGGAGCCAGTAGTTTTGGCGCACCCCCTTGCAGTCGCACCCGCGTATACTGATAGCACCATCCTACAGGAGTCGAAGCGCAACGGTAAAGATTGCTATCGCTGTCAGGGCTTCGCCCTCCGGGCGAAACTGCAATTTTTTATGACCTAATTTCATCAACTGTTCCCGACTGCTGTCACGCTTATAGTATCGAAGAAGTGACCGTCAAGCGGGCACTTGTAGCTTTTTTTTTTTTCCCTCGGCCTCCTCCAAGTTAGAAGTGGGCAAGTAAAGCCAATTCGATTCAATTCAGCCTACAGAAAAAGATAAACAAAACCAAAACAATCTTTTTTTTTATCACGGCAGCCGCGTTTACTCAAACCTAAACCTATGTTTGCTTCGCGAACACACTAACGCAATGGCGCCCGAAGTGCAGTGGCTGTAAAACAGCGTTCTCTACCGTGGGTTTTATTTCCTCTTTTCCCCCTTGGGAGCTGTCCAAACCATTGCGGATTGCCAAATGTCAGCCGCAGTCGTAAAAGAAAAATAAAGAAAGGAAGGAAGGAAAAAAAGAAAGAAAGAGACAAAGAACGATGTCAGGCAACCATATATAAGACGTACTGAAGGCGTGGGTGGCAGGACTTACGGTGTAATGGTGATGTCAAAGGCAACATTCTCGCTACGTGAAGGGCAGAGTTTCGTGGGGAAAGGGGAAGGGGGGGGGGGAGTAGTTGTGGAGGTGTGGCGTGGGAATCCATCAATACGCCGGAAGGGACGAGACGACGATGACGAACACAGAAAGGGAAAAGAAAAGCGTACGGGAAATAGGGATGTGAAAGGAAACGACGCTTCGCCCTCTTCATTTCGCCAAGTGCGACGCGGAGCCGATTCGGGAACCGACGCCCACTAACGCCTTGTTCCCAAAGGTGCGCCATCAGAACCTGTAACAACGTTCGCGGTGACACTCGCTTGTACCTTCCTCACGTCCCTCCCTGAACACCTATAGTCGTTCCTCTGCTTCCTCTTTTCCCGTTATCTATGTCGCTTTTTTTTTCGTTGCCGATCGCTGCCTCCTTTTTTCCCGCTTTTATTTCCTCTTTTCGCTGCACGACCTATTCATGTCCTATTTTAAAGGGTCTTGTATTGACCTAGTCTTCTCCACTTCTCGTCACCTAGCTTCCTCCCCTTCCCTCTTTGTGGTTGCCTTTTTACTGTATGTTTACTTTGCAAGATCGCTATCCCTTTCTTCCCCATTTTACCGGTACTTGTTGCTGCGGTATGTCAGTTAGCTTTAGGGAAGCGGACACCAGCGCGAACCACACAAGCACACACGCACACTCCACGCACATACGAGATGGACATAGTACATAGCGTTTGTACTTCCCGTATTTACTCCACATGTGTTGACTTCCATTGGATCTCGATTCTCCATTCTCCCACGGGTCGAAATATTTACCTGTCGTTATATGAAGCCAAGAAAGGGGACTAAGAATTGTTGTTTTCGCTTAAATAATCGGGACAAACACGTTGCGGGGTAACTGACCAAGAAGTGGGCCGGAGCTTTCAACATTTAATGTTATAATTTAGCTTTAATTTATTACAACGTAATTTTTCATTTTGTATGATAGAAGGCAGAAGGACTTAAGAAAATCTGAATAACACCAAAAGGTGAGACGCGCAACGGACCGGTTCCTGGCGTTACGGTAAAATGGAAAGAGAAGAGCTTTCGTGCTGTCGAAGCATATATAGGGAAGAAAATATGTCCTTCGGCCTTTTCCTGACCGACTGGGCCGTGCCTGCTTTTCCAGTCGTTTGCTCTTATTTTTTTTCCTCTTCTACCCCATTTTTTTAGGTGTCGCAATTGTAATCTCGCGTATTTGTTTCACGTGCGATGTTTCCTTTGATCCTCTTTCTGTATGCCTTTTGTTATGAATCCCTTTCGCGCTCTGACGGGACGCGTGAAAGAATGATAGCCACAGAAAAAAAAATAAAGGGAATGAAAGACTGAGGGAGGGGGGGGGGGGGGTTGAGAAATGACGTCGGTGGGAAGATTGGCGTCGGTCCTTCCGGTGCCAGCGAGTTTGTTTCCTTTACGTGTTACTTCCGTGCGCAACGAATAGCTGCAGTAGGCAAGCGCTCAGCTCATTTATTGCTAGCGTCAGCACGTGCGTCAACACGAGCCGATTTAAGTGTGGTGATCCTCTTACGAGCGATTTCTTCATGGATAGTGTTTTTTTTATTGCCTTTTTTGTGCGCTAATCATGGCCTATCGGTAGGCACCATGGTGTCGTCGTTTGACCACTCTCCTGACAAAACAAACGGTATTGGGACTTGAGAGTTATTCCGTTCCGGGATTCCGCACATGCTCGGTCATCTTTTCACGAGAACGCGATGACGATGTAGATATCGATTATTGTTTTAATTATTAATCATATTCGGGATTATCGCTCTAATTCACATGTGCGCCGCTGCTGTAAAGCCGAGTAAATATTACCACTTTGTCACAAAATTATACACTTTTAAAAAAATATGCTGATAGATTCTAGCACGAACATGGGTATTAGTGCATAGAAAGATTTGATTTCCAAATGAAACGATGCAAGGTAATAACATACTTCTTCCGACCCAATATTCCAGTTCTTTGCGGTGTTTATAGGCAAGCCACGGGTTGCTCCCACATATGTGGGCTTGAATCGACAGCGCTATCTGTATTCGCGGCCTTATTGCGTCTTGTCGCCCTGATCAGCCAACCCTGGGTTCTTATAAGTCATCCGACTCTATAAAAAGCTCCGTCGCAGCAATTCCGCGCACTGCTGTGCAGGCTACACAGCTCGAGTCAGCCATTAAATAACGAAATCCAGCTTCGTGTTCCAGAGAACGGCGAAGGAGGGCTCGCCCGTTGCGCTCTTCCAATCTTTCATGGTAACGACTTCCGTGTGGGTCCGGGCTCATCAATGTCTTGTATTACGTTGCTCTTGCTCCATCAAACCGCACTAACTGACTACCTATCTAGCTTCCGTCGTTCAGGCACTCTCACGCGGTGAGCGGCCAGAGGCGTTTCAGTAGATGAGCCCCTTTCTTCTGGTTTTCCTATCTCGTTGGCTGCCACTATACCCATAGTTTTCGATACGCTGCACGCTTAGTTGAGCTGATAAGACGGAGTACTGCAGCCTCTATAAGTCCACCGGCTCTGTAGGCACGCAACAGCGACGAGCCAAACGTTCCAACTCCCGCTGCTGCAGCGTGAAGCGAAGAAAAAAACAGAGCGAGTGTTTGCGCATGTTTTGCGAGAGACAAGGAAATAGAAATAAAAAAAATTCGCCACGACCGGAAGGCTTAGCATATCGCAGGAACGCACGAAGTGAGCAAGGGAGGCTCAGGCGGATTAGCCGACGACCTCGGAATGAGACCGCGTCGAGCCCACTATACGCTGTATACGCGCAGGCGCGTGGGATTTCTCACCGACCGAGGCGGCGTGTGTATCTACAGCGTCACGACAAAAAAATTGCACCAAGAGCTTGTCGGCCGTATATGTTCATGCCACGCATCGTTTGCTCAGTGCTTTCCTCGGCGGTCGCAACTGCAGAATGCGTGCCATTAGCCGAGTTGAGGCTGTCGCAATCCAACGATATCCGTGTCAAGCAGCAACGCATACCGCAGTGTTGTCCACGATCAGCGTCCTTGCTACAAAATCCGCTCGACCACAAGGCCATACTCAATTCTGTAGGAATTCTACCGTGTTGGCTACCGGCATCATGGCGTCACGATTCCTTTCATCATCGGGCTCAATCCCTCTTTCCTTATACATACACTGTTTTCTCTTTCCCGTTGCAGAGTATAGCAGGTTAGATGCGCACAGGCATGAAGCGACCTCTACGACTCCTTCCTCTAAATAAGTTCAACTGTGCGACTAACTACCGCAATTCAACAAGCCCCCGCAATCTTGTACTTCAGGATGGTTGGTATAAGGCACCACGGAAATGCAGTTTGAGCGCCGACATTAAGCAGGAATGTGAACTATGCACTCTTAGGAAAGCAGAACTCGTGCCGGTCCCACGCATTTTCGCAATCGGCGTAAGCGTTTCTTTCTCGTCGCTTGCGCAATAAATTTCATCTTTCTCTCTTATTTTCTCGTCCACTCCCTCATCGCGGCCGACCGAACGCCTGTGCTGTCTACACTCCGCCTCTGCTGTTTGATGACGTCGCGAAATGGTTTTTACGCTGACAAACACGGACATGAAAATAGCGTGTCTGTTGTCTATCCTATGTCCGTGTCTGTCAGCGCGAAAACCATTTTGCAATGCCTAAAGAACACGTCCTAATCGCAACTCTGACTTGTTGACGTCAACACTTGCGCCAACCAATTGGCTCCTGCTCTTGCCTTCGTCTTCTTGGCACCGCCCCTCTCGCCTTCCTCACCGCAATCCAACTACACCACAGCCTTCTAAACCCGCCGGACGCCAGAAAGCTTCACATTTTTAATGAAAGAGCTTTCTCCCCGCTACCCTCAGTAACGCAGTAAAGTAACCTTCACAGTAACCCAATCTAACCACTGACCATAAAGCATCAAAGCCGCGTTCCACTCCACAAAGAAAGCCTCACTTTCAAGGCTATAGTGTATCATACCTTCCTTTCGGCCTTTTCATGCCAAATAACATTGAAACACAACTCTGCGAGAACAAGATTCCGCTGACGTAATGAGTGCTGCGCATATTTGCGTCTACTTTCCCAAAGACTGTCATTTATTAACCTTTTTACAGCGTAAGCTGTTACGGGCTCATTCCAATAGCCAGTCGTTCCGGTTCGCGATGGTGCCCGTCGCCACCGCCGCCTCCGCCGACGGCGTCCGGCGACCATAACCGTCATCGCTGGAAATGCGAAAACTTACCCGGTTCCCGCCGAGATCGAACCCGCACCCACTGCGTAGGAGCCATATACTCTACCACTGAGCCATGCAAGCGCTTGCTATCGGGCACCGGAAAAATGCTCTTCAACGCAGGCGCAGACGATCCGAGCCTCCACTAGTATGGTGGCGCCATCTAGTTAAGGCGCCTGCAAACGTAGCGTGCGCAGGCGCAGACGACGAGATGCCATTCAGACGAGGCGCGCAATAAGAAAAAAAAACGTGGTCCCCAGCCTCCGTCAGTATGGTGGCGCCATCTAGTTAAGGTGCCTGCAAACGCAGCGTGCGCAGGCGCAGAATACGAGATGTGATTCAGACGATGCGCACAATCAACGCGATTCCGGTGTAAGATGTGTGCCACGCATTCTGAATACCTCTTCGGTGCACGTTATGGCGTCTCCTCGCAAGGTACGAACCGCTGCTGAAGAAGCGAATCGTAGAGCTACGTGCATGGCTACAACCAGGCATCATCGGGCTCAGCAGACTGCTCTGCAGAGAGCATTACAAGCCGCAGCTCGCCGTCGACGCCGGGCGGACAGTTCAGATAGTTCTCGTCAAAACGAGGCGAAGAGACTTTGTCGCGAAGACCCTGGTGTGCGTGGTGCCGAAATTGGAGCTACTCTTGAGCTGCTCCACCAGCTTACGCTGTGACTGTGCTGGGTGTGCCGCGCAGGCCTGTGACTTGGTCGTCGCGATTTCGCGACATACCGATATCACATCTCGCGTGGGCCAAGCACGTACTAAGCGCGAATTTCCGAATCGTGTGACATTAACTCATCGTGCACCTTCAACCCCCTGGGTGCTCTGATTCGCGGTGGGCCTAAAGTCGCGCAAACACGGTATTACGCAGGCATGCGGGAAAATAATATTAGTAAAAAAAAATCTGGAAGCATTCACTGATTCTCTTCTGACGCATATTTCACCTCTCTGCTTCGCACGGCGTTATTTTACGAGCCCATGCCTATAAATCGCCGCGCGCGGAAGCTTCACACACCCGTGTTCATATATACTGGAGATAGAAAAGAAGCAGCATCGTCACAGTCTGATGGGCCGCAGTGCCTGTTGCAGGCAGGTACGTTCCATAACCTTAAGGAAGAAGAAGAAGAGGAAGATACTCCGCACTTGAGCTGCAGATAGAATAGAACGTGACTATTAGGCTGCTTGGTGGAAGCAAATAAAACGCGTCCTCCTAGAGTTAAGCGCAGTGCCACCCATTAAACGGGTAAAGAGAGATGCTGATATTAACGAAAAGCTGGCGAATATTTGCCTACAACCGTAGTGACAGCTGAGCGAGGTTATACAGAGCACTGTTTCATAATGATTGCCCTAGTTGACGGCCTCGAATGATTCTCCAGGGGTCGGGCGAAAAATATCGTATATAGAATGATATTAAAATTATGCGAGTCAAACCGCACACGTTGGAATCTATACGCAAGGCGAAGCTGTAGTAAAGCGAGTAATTAAATGTCATACAAGTAAGCGCTATGCATACAATCATGATTGCTTTCATTCTAAGCCACGTGTAATCTCGTTAGATGTGTTTGTGTGTGTGCGCTACGCCATTCACAAGCTACAGCCGAAATGTCAACACCAGACCAGGCGGACGTGAGGAAGTTGAAAGCTGTGTATGCTGTTTGTCGATGAAATAATGGCGAGAAGACGTGTATGCGGAGAGAAGTGGGTTGATACGGTCTTCACGGGAACCGAAAAATAAAACGTATCATCCGAAAATTGTATTATCCGGAAATAATTTGTATATAAGAATAACGTATTATCCCCCAAAAAAACGTATTATGCAGATAGTAAGGACGTGTTTTTGGGTAGTTGGTTCTTCATCATCAAGTAAAAGACAGCGCCAGAATATGCACAGGACCAAACAACGATGTTCAGCCAGTATACATATTCTGTGCTTTTTGTGAATAAACCTTCAGTTGTTAGTGCGCCCTGTGTCTGTCTCGTTACTCGTCGTTTGGTCCTGTGCATATTCTGGCGCTGTATTTTACTTGATGATTATGCAGAATCGTATCAACGATCTTCTACTGCACACATTTAGGCATTATGCATCGCCACTTGTGTCAAGTTAGACATACCTATCAGCTGACATTATACGTGCAGGTTTTTTACAGGCGAGTTATTGTCTGATTGCGCAGAACAGAGACAAGCTCACCGGCACTGCATCGTCAGTCACCATTCAGTGCTATATACAGAAATACTCGGGATGCCACACCAACGAAGGAAAACAGGAAAAGAAACAAAGAAAGTAAAAAATAAGACATAAAGACTGTTACGTACACCCGATGGACGTGCGCGCATACAGACATTGAAGTCATTAAAAATATTTCAGTAATGCCTGTCTTGAAGAATAATAGAAGCGCTTTCGGTAGGCGCAAAACGCTAGACGGAATCTCTAAATCAGTTTACCAATCCCATTCAAACATCTATTATCTGTAAGGTTCGTTGGCGCGAAAGGTTGGTTATTAGGAGAAAATGAAGTCAGAAGTTTCCGATCTTTGAATTCGGCACGTCAACTGCCGCGGAATCGCAAGGGACCTTTTGAAGATTTGGCGCAGTGCAGCCTATCGATTTTTTTCCCTCTTGCATTGGAAGTGACTGCATCACAGCCGCATATTCCTGACATCACGTCCAGGCATATTTTCCCCTCTAGAAAATTTGCAAGGACGTATGATGGAACCAGCTTACAGGAGTGATTCGAGATCGCTGGCAGACACATAAATTAGCTTTTCTGTTTGGATCACATTCCATAGCCGACTGAGATGAATAAAGCAATAATTAATTCAATATAGTGATGACGTTGATGATGATGATGATGATGATGATGGCGACGACGAGTATCGTCAACTGAAGCGTAGTTGAGTTTTGCAGCCCTGTCGCCTTTTCCACAACAGCCCCCCATGCAAAGTGCTCTACGCGGCCATGTGGCCGCTATCCAATTAGCAGTGGGGACGCCCGCACGCCTCCGTACGTACCAAATCAAAAAAACTGATTACAGCGCCACTGGAACGCCATAATCAGGCGGGCAAGCGTGGAGCCGGATCGCGCCATTGTGCACGGAACTGACAAGACGCGTACACCTTACGTATATACAGTGTACGCGGTAACGCCCGAAGCGAAGAGAGGAGAAGGGGGACGACGTGACGCCAGGCGGGAACTGCGGGAAACGGAGAACGGGAAATGGGGAAAGGGCGAAGGAAACGTGACCTCACGGAAGGGGGGGGGGGGGGAAGTGTGGCGACGGCACGATAGAGGGAACGTAATGGAGGACTTGGAGGGTTGCCGAAAAGGGGAACCCCGAAATGGCACGGAAGCAGTTACTATTTCTCTCTGCTATATAACTTACGTGCAACAGATATAGCAGCTCTTCCTCGTCGTAAGCATATTATACAAATAGGGGAGTGAAGGAGGCGATAGGGAAGGAGGCGATAGGGAGAGCGGGAAAGTAAGAAGGGTCAGAACTAAATAGGCGCTTATATTCGTATTTACATGCGCGGATGTCTCTGGGGTTCTCGCGCGTACCCTAGGGTCACGTTTACTTCAGCGTCGCTCCCGAAGCAGCGGGCCCCGTTTTTTTCAATACGAGCGAAGGACACTTAGGGTGTATAGGGCAGGGGTGGAGCAAGGTCGAAATCCGGAAGCATTCTGCTTCGGACACAGAGCCATATGTTTCGTTGGCGTTAAAAAACACACACAATAATAAAATAAAAACGTGCTCGGAATGTGCATTTGTATGGCCGTTTTCTTTTATAGCTCTCCGTGTCCATAGCGAGCATACTTTATCACGGAGTGAGGTCGTTGTGGTCCACGGAAAATGAGCGGCCGAGATTCAGGCGAACACTCTGATAAGTGTTTAGTAATGCAACAACTTGCAGCAGCAGTAGCAGAATTTCGCAGCAAAATTGATGAGAACTCTAGTTCGCTGCTTGTAGCGCGTGTTAGTGTGTGTAGTGTTCCTATTGACCATTTTCGGGGCGATCCCGTGGGCGCTGCCATGTTTGATCGCGTGGTGACGCGTCAATTGCTTGCCTAAACTGCCTCCGTGTTTACAATGGATGTGTATGACGCCGGTGAGGCTTAGCAAACCTCTGTGTCGGGAGATATCGTAGACGGTGACTGTGTGGATGACACGAAGCTTTGGCCACAGCTTCAGAGAACATGCAAAAGCGCTTTCGGAACGAGTTAAGCTACGTCCAAACGGCGCGAGCAGCGTATATGGTGCTTGCTCTAAGAGCGAGACTAAATATGTATTCCAAGCTATCCAAACTTTCCACTCATGAATTGAGTCAGGATTAGTGTGTTTTGATCTTTGTTCTTTACTTGGAAAATATTTTCAAGCAGCGGCTTGTCATGTTTCTGACTCAGTAAAGTTCCTTGGTGCGATCACTATCTCATTACTTTCTGCCTAATCACTCGCGGATGGGCTCCGTTTCGTTAGATTTATTTTTGCTGCGCACAAGGCTAGAAACGTAGCTGTTCTGTACATTGTAATACCTTGTAGGAAATATGTATTATCGCTAGTAACTCGCTTACTCTTGTGTACCGTCACGAAACATTCCGCTTCGACCATTCGTGCGCTATCGGTGTAGTCCCCTCATTTATTGTGCGTATATAGTGTGCGCCCATTCACTTATTCTAGACACGTTGGCGAAAGAGTGGGCGTACGTTTCAGTGCAAGTTTGGCAGATGTGTGTAGGTACCATGCGAGAAACCTACTATGACAGGAAGCGGCGCTACTCCCTTTATCGTTGTTTAACGAGCGGTATTCACTCTTGCCGACGTAACGAGGGCTGAAGCCCTTTCTTTGAAGGGTAGCGATACAGCGCTGGCGGATGAGCAAATTTCTGTATCCGCGAGGAAATCCGTACATCTCGAAGTGCCGGAAACACGCACGGACAGTTGCAGCAGCGGGCCGCGAACTTGGCCACACATATTCATTACATTCCTTAATATGCCAGTCACTATTTGTGCACCCAACTACTGCACACGTCTTCAATTCACATGACTCAATCCAGCATGATCGGAGCACAGTGCGTCAGCGAAAACTCAGTTGCATTTTTGACAGCTAATCGCACAGAGGCAAGGTAGAAGCGGCAGTGGTTTCGTATTCGTGCGCGGTCACTGAGGCGACGTACGGCAGTCCGCCGAAAGCACCTATCTCGTTTCTCTATAGAACAAACTGCTCCGCGAAAAGGGTCAATACCCTTGTTATAAAGACATTACGTATTTTTCCTGTAAAGGTGATGTACGTTCACTAACACAGTCTCAGGCGATCGCTGAATAGTCAACAAAAGTGTCAAACCATCAGTCCACGTGAAGTCGTCTATAAACCTCACATAAGCGTCACAGAAAAACGCCAATAGCTGTCTCCAAATTGTCAAGACATACTTTTTTTTTCTCAGGAAACATCCCAGTTCTGTGCGCAGTTACCACGGGTTCTATTGGCCAAGAAGAATGTGAATCCAGTCGGATCACTGTCACTGTCGATCAGTGTCATTCTCGACGCATCGCGCTCGGTGTGCAATGATTGGCTAATTCTCCTACAGCGCGCCCGTCGCTCCAATTAGACGTCGCGGAGGATACGACTTTCGCGGAAAAGTGAGGGTATCCCCGAATGTGATCGACATACAGAAAACGCGCCCAGTGGCAATCGACCGTTTTCTCTCTCTCTCTCTCTCTCTCTATTGCTCTCTTCACAAGCAACGAAGCCAATATACAGAACCACACCGCACTATGAGAGCGCTGACAAGAACGACGGCTGTCTGCGCTGGTATGCGGGACACGCAGAAATCACACAGCGGCACGGATCGGTGACGAAAGACGCCGGGCCGAGCAGAAAGAAAAAGATGTATAAGTAATGGGTATAACTTCAGGCTAACGCACGAAACAGAATGTGAGAAATCAGATACAACGAAGCTATAGCGCGCATGGTGACTATGTCGCAACGTCGCATTCATGCCATCGATTCCTTCTGTTGAGAAGGACCGTTAGCTGCCGCAACCGGGAAGGATGCCTGCTCCCGCGACATGATTCATCTGTCGGCGTTCTTCGTCCCTTCGGATGAGAGTTGCGAATTCCTTCTTCGCGCTGTCACTGTTCCTCTGCCATTTCTTTTCTTTTCTTTATTCTTTTTGCTTTGTCCTTGCAAGTGTGTAACTCGGGCATGCGCTTCTACCGAAACCTGTTAAGCGCACGTTCTTTCGGAAGGTGTGGCTGCGGGCACATCCAAACGTCGCCGACGACTTGCCTGTTGCCAGCCGGTACAGCATCTGCGCTGTGCGCGTCTCAAAGAATACGAAAGCGACAGTAGAACCGAACATTGTCCGCGAACCGGGCGTTTGTAGGACATTTCTTCAACGCTGCATTAAAATGCAGTCTGATAAGGGTTGACTATAGAACACTAACGCATTTCCCCCTAGAATTTGAGAGCGTATATATCGAAATTTGTGCTAGGCGCAGGATTTTTTTTGTTAAGTAAATAATACTATCGTTGCTATCCTAAAAGAACAATGAACAAAACGTTAATTAGTCAGACTTCGCTAATTAGCTAACTTTGCACTGCAGTTTATTGCGCAAATAACGCCCCTCCCCTTCGAGTAATCCGGCTAACGTGATACGATTTCGCTGTATACCGTAGGCGAGTCTTACGTGCTTGTTTACACTAGAAAACGAAAATCACCTGGTGTTGCGCTTTCTGTCGTACCGTTAGAGTAAAAAAAAATACAAACTCAACGAAACAGTGAAAAACCACATAGGAAAGCGTGAATTGAGGTGCAGGCCATAGCCTGCATTTCATTTGAGGATTTGTGTGGTGTTTCGAACTCCGCTGCCTTCGCCGTTCGAATCATACCAGGCATGTCAACATTGCATACATATTCCAGTACCTAAACTGTATTCCAGTACAGTCTCGCTAATGATTGAGCATTGCCTCCGTTTCAATTTTTTCCAAAACTACGTGAATACATTGAATCGGTGCCAGCATGACCAAGCTTCAATTTCTGTAGGAAGCGCTCGGTGAAAAAATACATGAAGTCCCAACACTACCGCAATTGACAGTCAACCCAAACTCGCCTGCGCAGGTTCAAGAATGACAATGCTCGGTTACCATAGAGACGGCGCCTGTGAAGGAGCCAGCCCATCCGGCCATTCGATCGCTCGTACGCTCCATACCGGTAACCTGTTGAATGAACAAAAACATATCGCTAAGATGCTTCAGATTAGCATTTTGTCAAACTTTAGAGACCCTGCAGGTATGTCGGCAGACCATAACATTTTAATATTACTCCCAAATTTAGAGCAAGCGTACTTAGCATTTACCCCAGTCACCGTCTGTCGGTGCGAACCGCGCAGGCAGTGCGTGTTTGATGACGAGGCAGCTGACGACAAGGCCATGACGAGCAAACACTGGCGGCAAACTTGCGATAAGGTTGACAGGCATGAGCTCTATCTCGGCCGCTCTTTCCTTGTCCCGGAAATCTGGACATTACTCATTCAGCTGTCTGTCGAACTTCACCGCAGTGCAACAGCGTAAATCAATGGGCAGCATTTTAATCCTGACCCAAAGCGCCTGCTATAACGCCGCAGGAAAGTTACGACAAAGTGCTGTAAATACGCATGTTATTAGAAAAGCGTGCCCTGGTCGAAATTGGACCAATCTTATGAAATACCTTTTGTTGTTGTCGTTGTTGTTCTTAATGATGCCCATTGAGTTACGCTGGTGCACTGCGGTGATGTTCGACAGATGGCCGCAGGTGCAGTGTCCGAAATTCGGGTTATGCCACAGTTCCCGCAGTCCCCGGCAATAGCCTTACAAGCGCCGCATATTCTGGTCTATACGGCAATCCTTGCCATTTTTACAGGGTAAGGTACCCACAAGGCGTCCCAGAGCGACCAGCTGTCACGTGCTCAGTTGCGTCGTCTCGTTTAGCAAGAGCTGTATACACGGGCGTATTCGCTATGAAAGGTACTCTTAACCTACCCGAACTTTCAGCTCGTCGCAAATGTGCTGTATCATCCAATAAAGCTTCGACTGGGGCTATCTGGTATGACGTCGTTCTGCTTACTGCGCTGTACTGTTGCACAAAGCACAAAAATTCGTGCACATGTGTGTCAGGTTCTTTCTTTTGTCCTTCGTGTAACAGTATAGGCAGTATAAACGGAACGGTGCTCTATTATCTCTTTCCTCCTAGAATTCATCATACCAACCGCGCTTTAAACAAACAGCTTATAAGACGCCTGCTGTACATTTACCCCGTTTTAGCACACTCTAAAAGTTCCTCTGTCGTCTTGCCGATCAAAGTTATACCGGGATTATTTTATTCCGAGAACAAGTCTAGCTCGGAACCGCCCGCCTACTTTCATCGTCATCATTCCGGACAATGCAACCTTCAAAGCAGCTAGGGGTGCACGATAGGCTTTCTTAGGTTAAACTTTGTTAAACCTTTCATTGCTCTACATATTTGCTATCTATTATTAAAAAGCTCGCTCCTTTCTGTAATGCCTTCGGGCGCAGAAAGTATTTAAAATGTCTGAACAAACAAATTAATCAACCAGTAAGTGAAACGCATCGCTGGTATTCGAGAGATAATGACAAATAGAGTTTGGCACGAAGACCGAAAATTTATTCTCTTATTAGCAGATATCTGCACAGCACGCCGCAGCGGTACTTAGTTCAGGGGTTATACACACTGTATGTTTCCGCCATCTTGTCGAACTCTCCTTTTCAGTGGCGATGCGCCCACAGGGCTCTCAGATTGGCTCAAAACGCCACCGCTACATATTCTGACAACAAAGCGGAATTCGACAATGTGGAGAACTGGGTTTTATTTGTGAGCAGTAGGCCGGCGGCTTACGTTAACTTTGGGTCCGCTGTACAATTAACTCATTATTGCGTAAAGGAAACCTCGTGTTATTCGACCACCGGTGTGAACAAAAAAGAAAAAAAAAGGCAATGAAAGAAAGAACGCAAATCGTGTCGCACTAAGGTTTTTTTTTTTTTCTTTTTTTTAAGCGATAGCGTTAAGGGGCCCCGTGTCGCAGAATATCGGGTGTCGACGTCGGCGGCGTTGTCCGTTAAAGAAAAAATCATCCCGAACCACGAAGGCCCTCCGCGTGGCGCATAGACGTTACTGAACTAATTGAATTTCTCAAAATAAAACGCGTCAGAAAAATTCGTAAAGTACTACTTGCACACAACCTACACGCATAATATCGTCGGATTGGAATTTAAATATACGAGAAAACCTAATTCTGTTACGCGGAAACTCAACCGCAAACCCCTCTTCTAGCTGCCGTTGCAGGTCTGCTCTTAGTGGGTGCGGCGCGCCCCGCTCGGTTCATTGCAACACCATCCAGATGGCGCTCGCCTCGGCGCATCCGCGGCAGCGGCGGCGCGCGCCATGCGGGGGAAAGAAAGAAAAGAACCAGAAAGCTTGCCTGTGTGCATAGCGTTCGCCGCCAGCGTTTTCAGGTAATCATTACGGTTGCATAAGCTGCACTTGCCGGGAAGCATTAGAAGCAGTCTGGGGATCTTTGAATGATATCGCGTTCCGCTCTTAAAGGCGAAGCTTGAGCGTCCTCCGAGTTTTTTGCGCAGTATACAGATTTCGAGCGCGGCGAAATTACCCAAATCGTCGTATTTCCTTTTGACACTAAGGATTTGACCGGTGTTTGGTCTCCGGAAACGCCGGCGACCGCTTTTTAATGTCGCTATAGTATACTCGGTTGGCAAAAAAAAAAAGAAGGAACAGAAATAACAGGCTGCGTTTTCTCGAGGCACTCGCATTAAGTTTCTCTCGTCGGTTGGGTTGAAATGAAACCCGGGGGACTTGAAAGGGGGGCTCCAACCATGAAATTGGTTGGCGATCGCAAGCCACTATGTATCGTACGAAGTTAGTGGCTGCAGGCAAAAGAGGGGAGAGGATCAAGAGCAGCCGGCAAAATCCAAAGTGTGCCAGTTAGAAGGGGATAGCTTTTCTTCATTCTTCTCCGTGCCCCTATATATAGGCTGCGCAAGCTATCTATGTCGCAGATGTAGGAATGTGATTGCGTCGTGTTAATGCGCCGTACGCGCGCGCATGCAGGCAGCATGCGGTCGGACGCAATCAATTTCTCTTTCTTGATTTTCTCTCTCTTTTCTTTTTTTCTGTTCTAAGGAAGATCTGAAACAAGTTAAATTAAAATTAAATTATGGGGTTTTAAGTGCCAAAACCAGTTCTGATTATGAGGCACGCCGTAGTGGGGGACTCCGGAAATTTGGACCACCTGGGGTTCTTTAACGTGCACCTAAATCTAAGTACACGGGTGTTTTCGCATTTCGCCCCCATCGAAATGCGGCCGCCGTGGCCGGGATTCGATCCCGCGACCTCGTGCTCAGCAGCCCAACACCATAGCCACTGAGCAACCACGGCGGGTTCTGAAACAAGTTGCATTGCCTTTCAAGTCTTCAGAAAAAGGTGCATACAGCGCTTTTAAAGATGACTCGACAAACTCGACGTCTCATGATAAAACCGGATGGCTAAACTGCAGCATTGAAGCACTAAGAAAGACACATAGTTAATCGTGGCTCTCACACTTACGGACTTCTTTCTTTATTTTTATTTTGCAAGCTATTCAGCCGTTATTTGTATAAAAAAATAAGAGCATTTCGATGCCTATTTCAAGGTCAATTTCAGGCGCCTGTCGAAGCTTAACTTTGCGGCTACTTTCACTCGGTGAAACCTGTAGAAATGTGTCCGATAACTCCCCTATTCACCGATCCCATTTCAATTAAGGGAGCCTTACGAAGCCCTTACATATTAACGCGTCATATTTTCTAATGAGATATATTCCATATGGGAGTTAAAGAGCATATGGGCTTTTTTTTTCGATAGGCAAATATAGAAATGGAGGCTGTTTGGCTGCTTCGTTATTTCTACAAGACTGCCAGAGCTGCCGGTAGATAACGATTAGCGAGATATCGAAGCCCTTGCGCCACAAGCAATTCTGTAAATGGTCATCCAACCATCGGATAAGGGTTGTTAGAGGTCCCTCACAGAAAATCATTAACTGACGTCCAAAGCAGCGATAGTTGACGTGTTAAGGACGACGACGACGGCATCGTAAAAGTTTGAGCTGTCGAGAATTGGCGCAAATTCGTTCACGATTCAAACAAATAATGTAACTGTTGTTAGTCATCATCATTAACGTATTTCTATAACTGCCAAGCTGCTCAGTGGCGCTCGTGATTTTTTTTTTTAATGTTTAAACTTAAACACGCGGGCTTTCTTCATTCCGCCTCCATCGGAACGGGAACGCCGCGGACCGGTAATCGCGAACTCGCAACCTTCTTCTCGTCGCCATAGCGACTGAACCACCACGAATTAGCGTGGTATATAGAGCCCAGTGTTCCAGCTGTAGCGTTACCACTAAATCAACGGCAACCTGACTATACCGTCGCCGCCCATTCACGGCGTGAATCGGCTACACACTGTTTCACTTAAATAACCCACGTAGTGCAGCAGCAAGCGCTTCGGCATCGCGTCAGCCAATGGAGAACGAGAACCAGAGTGAAGGCTCGTCCATTGTTCGTCACTAATCCTCACGTGCGTGATGCCGGATTAGTAGATAACGGAGGGATTAGCGCCACAATGTGGGTGAGCTTTTTATTTTTATTTTTTTCTTTCTCCGAAGCAATCAACTGCGATTCTTGTCTTGGCTGGGCTGGGACACGTAGCCTTCTGCACACTGCACGGATTTTGGAAGACGGAGCACAGTATTTGCGCAGCTTACGCCTGCAATAACGGTACAGCGGTAACGCTATGAGCTAAAAGACTGCGTTGTTATTAGGTGTGTTTTGAGCATTCGGTTACTTCGTCTGTTGGTAGTGGTGGTGATTTTTCGTAGTCCTGGTATTTTTAGTCCCGTATATGCCACAAATACTGAGTGGCAGTTAGAGCTTCTATTTTTAACCACTCCACGGGGGCTTATCACCGATCTGCCCCTGCGGGCAGGTGGCCACGAGTGACGCAGGTAGTCGCGTGGCAACTAGGATTTATTTAGACGGTGCACTGGCTTTTTTTTTTTTTAGACGGTTATATACCCCCAAAATATTGACACTCGGCGTCTTGAGCTGCCGCTCTAGCCGCGACTGGAACCGTCCACGGTCCAGTTGGTCGCCAGTAACTTAATGTATCGCTCACTGCAAATTGAAGGGGTGAAGAGCAACCTTCGTCACGCGGGCAAAAAAAAGAAAGAGAAAAAAGAAAAGGAAAAGGAAATAATCGCAGTAAGGCACTGAAAAACACTCAATACAGTCAAAGATCGAGTGAGAAAAGTAGAGGGTCATCAGTGCGGCTCGATTTTTTTTTTTTTTTAGGAGTCACAGCACTCGGATATCATAAGAAGCCAACAAACAATGACACCAAGGACAACACAGGGGAAATTACTTGTACTTACTAATTGAATTAAAGACATGTTAAATTAATGGAATTGAAAATGGATGAAAAAAAAAGTTGTCGCAGTTTCACCTGAAAGGCGAAGCATCAATTGCGATAGCAAATTTGAAGAGAGCTATACGGAGTAATGATAGCAGCTTTATCAGCTGTATAAACTTGGACATGCAGCAGCACCGGCAACACGCAGAACTGTTGTCGACGCCGTCGGCGTTTTGCCCGCGTTCGCTCAAAATGCGTGCGGCGTTGGTGACTGTTGCCGGAGCCTCTGATATAAATAGGCACTTGGTGCTGCAGCTAAACGTCGCCTCCCTTCCCCCCCCCCCTCCCCCACGGCCTGTCGCGCGTCGGAAGAAGGCACGTTTGCTCTACATATATGGTGATTGTAGAGGAGGAAAGAGACGCCTACTTCTGCAGCCCTTAACGCGCAGAACAGCGCAGAACGCGCGTTTGTTCTCCGCCGTGCGTTCACTCCCCGTGAAAGCGCGCGTCCCTCGCGCCCTTTCACTCGCACATACAGCGTTCGGCCCGCGGCGACGATTTCATCTCCATTGACATCATACGGAACCTCACGGCGACGGCGACGCCGACGGCAGAAATCTGCTTTTGAGTGTCCATATAATTGCTATCGCAATAAAACAACTGGTCACAGGTGGGGAACGATCCCACGTCTTCGCATTACGCGTGCGATGCTCTTACCATTGAGCTACCGCGGCGCCGCTGTTTTCCCATCCACTTTCTGGGGTATTTATGTTTTACAACTTCAACTAACCCTGGGATTGTTATCCAGCGCCACCACTCACAAACCTAGGCAGCGGATGTGGCACATCCTTTCTGTCACAGGCGTCAAGAGTACATGATCCCTTTTGGTGAAGGCACTAGGACGTAACACATAACGAAGCCAGATAGAACACAGGGTAAAGTATTTGTTATACGTTCACCTCAATGTGGAAATAATAAGGTATAGCCTTTCAATTCTACATCTCATTTAAACGTAACGATGCCCTGTGTTTCCCTGCAGCGTCCTTGCCTGTTTCATCGAACGCGGTATAAAAGGTCATCCAAATGGGTCAGCTTGACGCCGCGCAATTGCTGTTGCAATACGCGCCAACAACGCTGTGTCACTGATTAGGTCGCCGTATAGATCGGGCACTTCGCAGCGTACAAACCCTCTCGAAACACACCAACAACGCCCAGCTAGCTCGATGACCCTCCCCCGCGACTCATTGATTATCGGAGATACAAACACTTCCGCTCGTTCACTTCCCACATCGGTCCTCGATTTTCAGTCGCTGCGTGCCATCAGTCAGGGGTAACTACCAGATTACCTCGTCGTGATGGACCGGCTGGCGTCATCGAGAGTGTCACTGATATAACTGATATATAAGTTCTGGATGTTTCGACCCGAACGTGTTCTTTTTCGTGACGCCTATTATATCCCGCTGACCTGCGTTGATGAACCTTGAATCTGTGGAGGTTCATTCAATTATAGGGTCCAGTATATCCGAAATGTGTCCAAAAAAAACAAATCATCATCATCAGCCTATATTTATGTCCACTGCAGGACGAAGGCCTCTCCCTGTGATCTCGAATTACCCCTGTATTGCGCTAGCTGATTCCAACTTGCGCCTGCAAATTTCCTAACTTCATCACCCATCCTATTTTTCTGCCGTCCTCGACTGCGCTTCCCTTCTCTTGGTATCCATTCTGTAACTCTAATGGTCCACCGGTTATCCATCCTACGCATTACATGTCCTGCCCAGCTCCATTTTCTCCCCTTAATGTCAGCTAGAATATCGGCTATCCCCGTTTGTTCTCTGATCCACTACCGCTCTCTTCATGTCTCTTAACGTTACGCCTAACATTTTTCGTTGCATCGTTCTTTGTACGTTCCTTAACTTGTTTTCGAGCTTCTTTGTTAACCTCCAAGTTTCTGCCCCATATGTTAAAACCGGTTGACTGCAATGATTGTACACTTTTCTTTTCAACGACAGTGGTAGGCTCCCAGTCAGGATTTGGCGATGTCTGCTGTATGCACTCCAACCCAATTTTATTCTTCTGTAAATTTCTTTCTCATGATCAGGGTCCCCTGTGAGTAATTGACCTAGATAAACGTACTCCTTTACAGACTCTAGAGGCTGACTGGCGATCCTGAATTCTTGTTCCCTTGCCAGGCTGTTGAACATTATGTTTGTCTTTTTCATAATAATCTTCAACCCCGATCTTACACTTTCTCGGTTACGGTCCTCAATCATTTGCTGTAATTAGTCCCCATTTTTGCTGAATAAGACAATGTCATCTACAAACCGAAAGTTGCTGAGATATTCGCCGTTGATCCAAAAAACAAATGCCCACGTCCAAATGTATGGCGCGGGATAAGATCGACCATAAACGGTCAGAAGACGGCAGCGATCGAAGCGAACGTTACAGCTGCAATGACTCTCGCGTGCTTTTCATCGGCTGTATACGTTACGAAAACGACGACGAGTAAAAGGACGGAGGTCACGGCAGGATAAAAATACATAGAAGCGGCCGCGGCGCGGCCACTCCCTCTGAATCGCTATTTAGGCACACGCCAAGCACCATTCATCCTTGTCAGAGAGGAAGCGGCGGCGAAGAAGACGGTCCTTGCATTTAAGCGCCCCACTCGTGACCAACATTCACGAACACGCAAGCAATGCACGCAAGCGAGTACACACGCACACACATACAGATGCGAGACAACCAAGCACCAGACGTGGGTTCACTCTCTCTCATACGCGTACTCCGTATACACAGGGAAAAGGTCAGTGGCGTGTATATGTATGAGCCAAGGTCCCGAGTTTATTCGAAATCACATTATTGGCAATCGATGAGGTTGGTCCTCTATTCATTTCGGCCAACGATTACCGATATTCCTGGCTGAAAGGAGACCGGCTACTTTAGGGGCAAGAGAGACGGCGCTATACACCAACTGCCCACGAGAAATTTCCTTGGCGAAATCGACGCAGGGGCATGACAATGGCATACTTTTCGGTTTCGTTCCTTTTTTATCATTCATTGGGTTCACTTTATCCAAGGACGAATCGGAGACCGATTATGCGCGTTCCTTTGAAATATCCCCTTTGTATACAACCTGCGCTATATAGTACACGGCGGATGAGGACAAGTTGACGTGGATTCGAAAAAAAAAAGCGTGTACTTGCGTTCAGCCGCAAATAGTAACTGATGAAAAAACCGACGAAAGCATCTATAACCGCGGAGTGCATCGAAATGGAGGGGTGACGGGTCCGATAAATGATATGAGTGAATTCAATTGCTATAGATCACAGGTCGATAACGCGTACCCAAGCGGTCATACTTTAGCGTCAGGGTTACCGCCTGGCTTAGATCTGTAATGCTGTATACAACCAAAGTGATAACCGCCAGCCAGGCCTATTTTTATTTTCTGTATTAGTTCTTGCAGTCGTTCTTTCTCGTCTACAGGTCCGGCCCATTACTGTTTCCCGAATAACGTTATTGGAAGCCACCGTGACCTCGTGTAGACGAAACGAGGCACATGATAAATTGAGCACCGGTGAGCTTGTACTACCGTCGTGAGCGCTCTCGTATGGAACGGGCAAAATGGGATTTCTAAACACAAAATTAAGAGAGTTTCGTTTACACGGAAAGCTTGACAATGGTATAATGCTTGCAAGATTGTGTTTCCGTTGGCTGGTTGGTATACGTTCGTTACTGGTGGCCCATTCGAGTGGTCGTTTCCGAGCGCTCCTACGAAGCTACAATTCTTGTTTAGCAATGCAACTAACCTTTTATCGCGACAATAAGCCCGCTGCTAACAGTGTTGACAAGAGCCCCCCGCAGAACCGCCACTAAAGTCATTCATTCGTTTATATTACAGCTGCAATGTTATAGTCATGGTGCAGTGTCCCCTTTAAGGTGGCAACCACGTAGGACACGTTCAAACCGCAATTGTACAGCTTCGTTTATCGTGCTGCCTGAAATAGTTGTGACGACGCCGCGCCGGAAATCCGTCCGAGATACATGTAGTTTGCCGATAACCTAACGTGCCAACAGCTTTGGGAGTACGACTTCCGACTTCACCTACGGACTTTGCATGCAATTCGCGATTTTAGAAACGGAGGCGTGCTGAAGCTCGTTGCTAGAAAAAAAAAAAGAAGGAAGAAAAATTGAAAAACAAGCATGAATCAAAACAGGGCAGGAGAGACGACTGGAACTACTACGATGATTCGAACACCCATACACTATACGTATATATGCACCCCAACTGCACCCAGACATCAGCCTGTCTGATCTTTCGCATATGTGATTTGGTTCACGGATCTTCTCATATGTGCATTTTCTCGGGTTCACACGTATGCTGTATATATATATATATATGGTTGCTGTTCAGAATATATA
Organism: Dermacentor silvarum; assembly: GCF_013339745.2. NCBI lineage: Eukaryota > Metazoa > Arthropoda > Arachnida > Ixodida > Ixodidae > Dermacentor > Dermacentor silvarum. The sequence continues at coordinate 194,445,934 of NC_051156.1, read as the reverse complement.
AGCTGGTTGTGAGTGAGCACTTGTCCAGTCGTTTCACTGGTGCTGTTTTGCTTTCATGCTCGGTTTATTTATTTATTTATTTATTTATTTATTTATTTATTTATTTATTTATTTATTTATTTATTTATTTATTTATTTATTTATTTATTTATTTATTTATTTATTTATTTATTTATTTATTTATTTATTTATTTATTTATTTCAGTTACGAACACGTGCCAGCCATAGCCCGGCAGTCTGTTTTACTGAAATATACTCGTCATATCGAATCTGAACAACGAACGCACGTAGACGAAAACTTCAAGCGTAACGGTAACGTAAGAGCAAAATGCGAGGCCGAACAACATTCAAAACACAATGACGAGCTCCGGCGTCGTGACCGAACGTTGCCGCCCGATAAGTTTGCTTTGACGCAAAAGAAAACAGCCTCCCATGATGTATGAGGAGGCCAGGTCAGAGCAACCTTTTTCCCGAACGCCGACGGGCGATGCTACCTATACCGCTGATGCTTAGCAGCTCTCTACGCTGAAGGAAGACCTGCCAAAATGGGTTTGGTTCTGTGTGCGTCCTGGAATACATCGGCGCCGTATGCAGACCATTTTTCTACTGTTCCACATCGTTCTTTCACCGTTGCGAAAAAAAAACGAAAAAAAAACAGACTTTTTTGGAACTTTCGAGGAAGCTTATCGTCACTCGAGAAGCAAGTGTCCACGGAATCGAGAATAGTTTCTTCAAGCTGGAAATGGTGAAATGCGTAATGTGCCGTTCCCGCGGCAACCTCTCTCTCTCTCTCTCTCTCTCTCTCTATATATATATATATATATATATATATATATATATATATATATATATATATATATATATATATATATTTATGGCTAACCAATAACTTCAACTGTACACGATAAACTCAATTGCGAATTGCGAAGTAAGCGCGTCAGTATGCGCAAATATATATATATATATATATATATATATATATATATATATATATTATATATATATATATTCACATTTACGCATACTGACGCACTTACTTCGCAGTTGAGTTTATCGTGTACAGTTGAAGTTATTGGTTTGCCGTCGTATCTTCCGAGAATAATTGTCAAGGCAGTAGTTTGCATGCTTTGGCAATATTTATTTATTTATTTATTTTGTTTATCGTGTCTATAACTGGTGGCAGTGGTGTTCTGGTGCTGTGCACGATGTCACAACATGCAATAATTCGCCACTGTGGAGGCCACACCATGATGATGTAAGCGAAACGCAAAAATAGAGAGAGAGAGAGAGGAGAGAGAGAGAAAGAAAGAAATGTTCTCTTATCAAAATTTGTGCACACTTTCAAAATTAAACCAGGTTGTCAACTCAGAACCGTTTACGAAAAAAAAAACTGCTTCATTTCAGAGACATGTGATGCCTTGTAGCGGCAAACTCAATCAATAATCAATTACTTTTCTTTAACTGTAGAGCTTACATATCTTCAAGCGATTGTTGTTTTGCTATGCATGTTTAATTTATGTATGCGCGCAAAATTGCGACTCACATTTTTATCATCCGGTGTGACGCCCTTTAACAACGTGGCGACGACAGTCGCATTACTGGGGCAGCTAGTTCGCCTAGGAGAGAAAATGAACACGAAATGGCCGAAAGTTCCCCTTGGAGTATATCATGATTTTGAATTAGTCAGGTGGCTGTCCATGGTAGGGGCTGAGCGAACACGACTGGTTGTTATTCGCTGCATATAAGTATATGCCTGTATTTGGTAGGTGCTGACCCAACAACGCCGAACACCTATAGTGTTTGTAGAGAGGGTGTTGATGATTCTACATAGTGAAGGCAGCGCGAGCGCACCCAATTACCTCGTAGACGTAGATGGTGGTGTAAGTGATGGCGAAGTAGTACCTAGTGAACAACGACGAACCACCTGGCGGTCGCAGATGGTCTAGGTGGCAGCTCTAAATTTACACGACTAATGCTTGCAGACGGTATACGTAATCGTCGATGGTGATAAGTACTTAGCCAGCATGCAGCATTACATGGTGGTTGTAATGGTTGTTGTACATGGTATACAGGTGGTTGTAACACAGCTTCCGAGTCAACGCCCCGAATTGAACTTTGTAACAAACCCTGTACCTCTGGTTCCTGTTGCTATTCGTCGGATGAGAACTGTATCCCAAGTAGCACTCAACGGAAGACCAAAATAATACCAATGTACGCCCAAAATTGAACGCTGGTCGTTGACCAGCGTTCATCCAACGCTACCAACGTTGGTCCAACATGGCAGGGCTTCCTTCGCCGATGGGGCAGCTTCCACATCAATGCACGAAGTCAGTGAGGCGGAGCATAAACTCCCGGTTCATATATTACCACCATCAATCCCTGCGTGCACTGCTCGATGAAGAAGCGAACTGGTAAGCCGATAGTGGGTCGCTAACGGGATGAAAAATACGCCTCGTGCTGCCGGAGAGTGCACTCACTGCCTGCAGGCGTACATCATAACGTGAGACGCTCGATATACGTTCGACCGCCTGCGAGGGCAAAACGGTAAAACCCCGCTTAAGCGGCCGGTTACGCTCTAGAACCATCACTCATATACGCCGAACGTTCCGCCTATTGCGCGCCCTTCGTTTACAGAGAAGCTGAGACGCGTGGGTCGAAAAATGTGCGCGGACAGTGAGGATTCTTTTTTTTTTTTTCGTGGCACGCCATGTTTCTATGTAGGTCATTAGGATAAGCTCCTAGGAAGGAAGCCCGCTGTGCGCGGCCAGACGGAGAAAGGCACATCGGCAAACCCGACGTCCCGGCAAGAAGTCACGGCGACAGCAGTACAGAAAGCTGAGTCGCAAAGCACACTCGGACCGGTCAACGGCCGACGTGTGCTTGTGTGCCAGTTTGTGTACGTTGAGTCTGTTGGAAATTGATGTTTATTTGTTTTTTTTTCGGCGGCTAACGTGGCGTTCAGCAGCCTGAGACTAAAGACAAACATGTAGGGTGCTTTATTTCAACGTTAACCGGATTTTCTTTTAAATCGTCTCTGGCAGCTAGCGCAATCGACCCTGCGGAAAAGCACTAAGCTGGCTTTTCGGCAGTGCGCAACTGTTACACTGTTACAATGGTGCTACGATGGCCTTGCAGCAGTGTCACCCTGGACAGTACATTGTTGAGATGGAGCTTACTGGGCAGTTTAACTGGTCTATATACTGCGACTACTTTCCTGGCGTTCAACATGACGGGAAAGGATGCACGAAAGCCAGTACAGTGTACTAGCGGCAGATTAATCACCGCTTTAGCAATGCTTCGGACACAATTTCCTGGTCAATGTGCATTGTGGTAAAGCCAGCCTGGCATTATTCTGAAGCGTTCATTGTACCCCTTGAAGAGAGAAAAAAATAATATGCGCCGTACAAAAACCAACATAAGTAGAATATAAATAAATACTCGAGATAAGCAAAAAAAATAAACGACTAAAGAATGACTAAAGGTAAAGGCTGCAATACTAGGCACCCTTGCGCTAATACACTCAGCGCACGACACGTTAGAACGATGTCCGCCGCAACTAAGAACAAAAAAAAAAAAATAGAACCGCAGTGCACTCTAACGACACAGCCAACGTTTATTGAGTTTTTCAGAAGCGTTAGCCTCTCACCTAACCAATCTGAGCATTAACGGCACTTGGGAGCGTCGGTCGAGATTTGAGAACGGCTAGCCTCGCTCGTGTCTTTGTATAGCTGCTGCAAGTGCTAAACGGTGCAAACTTTACTGCTCTCTCCATCATAGCGAACGACCTGCATACACGGTCATACTGACTGTTGACGAAGGCTAACTAGTCAGCGTGTAAACATAACGGCGGATTAGCTTGCCGCTATTTATAGCGTTACCGTAAGCGAATGCAGTGTTCTCGTTTCTGCGTGAGTTCCGTTTATTACCACTTGGGGGCAAGAATATCGTAAAATCTGGGCATACGCATACACCTCCGCAACGACATTTAGTTTCACCCTCCCACACACACGTGCGCACACAAAGATATGAAAAAGAACGTACCGGGAGGTTAATCGGAAAAGCGTTTCGTTGGTTACCATACATAGGACAGAGGGGAAGGAAGGAGTCGAAAGATGAGAGATAGTGAAGGTTCGTTGAAAACATATGCGCGCACAAGAAAAGTGCTGTGTTGAGTGCCCCAACTTTAGACGCGCTGAGACAAAGGCTCTCCTCTCCTGCGCCATTAGCACAATTAAGTGGCCTGACTTTGCCTACAGGCAAGATCCCGTATAACAACGAATTTGTCGTTCGTTATGAGCGCGAGCACGAGGCTTTTGAAGGCGCTATTGAGAACTGGCCTGTGCGATGGCCTTTAGATGACGAAAAATACGGAAGTGGTTTAACATGTACACTATACGCGGGAGTACGTACTATATACGCACAGTGTGCAATATATGCAAACAACAGCATGCACAAATAACAAGCGTGAAGCTTCCGAATAACAGAGTGCGAAATGGGGTCAAACTAAAGTATGCACGATGCAAGCCAGGGAACACTGCTACAGGTGTTCCCTGAACTAACACTTTATCCCTATGTATATATATATATATATATATATATATATATATATATATATATATATATATATCTTGTTGCGTTACAGTCAGCTTCGCTTTAAACTGCCTCGTATATATTCAGAACAAACAGAAAGACGGCCGACACTTTCCAATACAAATAATCTGGATACTGCTCAACCTGCTTTTTTAAGTTAGTGATTTAGTTAGTTAGTTAGTTAGTTAGTTAGTTAGTTAGTTAGTTAGTTAGTTAGTTAGTTAGTTAGTTAGTTAGTTAGTTAGTTAGTTAGTTAGTTAGTTAGTTAGTTAGTTAGTTAGTTAGTTAGTTAGTTAGTTAGTTAGTTAGTTAGTTGGCTAGCTAGTTAGTTATCCAACATAGGGAAGACAAGTTAAACAAAACAAATTGGTACAACGCAATAAAGCCAACAAGCACAAAGATTGTGGAAAGTAATTCGCAGCGTGAAAACAGAGACGCGAAAACGAGTTGCTTTTCTATTCAATAGCTAGTCAACGTGCGCCGAAATCCGATTATAACCCCGGATACACAACGGTTCTGGCAGAAATACAAAGGAAAGAAAGACTGGAAGAAAGAAAGTGAGGGAAACAACTGGAAACAGCTTCTTCTTTAGCAAACATTGGGGAAAAGAAAGTATATGACACAAAAGCATTAGGGAAGAAAATGAAATAAAAATAACGCTCTGTAAAAGGGCGGTTACCTCTCTCTTTCGCGTCTTCGACCTGTTTTGTTAACCCCCCCTCCCCTCTTCCCGTTTGAGATGAAATCAGGGTTATATAGCGAGAAAATTGAGAACGGCGGCTCAAGAGGGCGCAAGCGCGCGTCAATGTAATAGAAGCGCAGGGTGCTGCGCGGACCTGCTGCGTGTTAGGAACACATGACGGATTGAGGCAATAGATGGGATGCGAGCCGAGAAGATCGTGCGCGGATGGCTCTCGATGCAGTAAGGAAAAGATAAAAGAAAACTGGGGAGGGACAGGTTGCGCCGCCTCGCGGGCACATATTAGAAAGGAGAAGCGTACTTCTTCTTCCTTTTTTTTTTTTTTCTGCTTTATCGCTCTCTGGATAGCCGGGGAACTGTCGCTCACTATTATATCCGATCCGCGGCTAGCGTGTGATCTGGCAAGAAATAACACCGACAATTGCTCGTCGCCGGCCCAACAACGCTGGTCGGCGGACAAACGAGGACATATACTACCACAACAGACGATATGAGCTTGCATCAATACAAAAGCACACGGGCGGCCATTATGAAGCGCGCAGTCACGAGCAAAAGGGCAGACACCGAAACATAGGCGAAACAAATTAGTTGAATTAAATTATTTAATGACTCGCGGCGATGCCTTCAGGCACTCGGGCGGATGCATAGTCCACAGGGTGTCTGTCCTTGTTGTTGTTGCTGCTGCTTTTGTCGTTATATTACAGTTTTTCTTTTCAAATAATCCTAGAGAGGCCAGAAAAGGGGTAACGATTCACTCTTAATCTTGTTCCACAAAGCTTCCACTAAGTGGTAAACATCTGCAAAAATGCTGCACTGGAACCTATACGTGGAGGGAATGGCCTTGAGCGTCCACTCTCCCTTCGGTAGCAGCCTCTTGCCGGTGTTATACTGTATGTGACACTTGATATTGTTCCACATAAGTTTAACTTACTAGAACATCCTAATCTCGTTTGCATAGGTTCCATCAAGTGAACAACATCTTTCCAAAAATTTTTCTACTTAGTCAAGCTCATGTGGAACGCAATTAAGAATGCAGCTTGCAGGCGCTCGTTCCTGTTTATCCCTAAAATATCTCTCTCTCTCTCTGTCTCTCTCTTGTTTTCTTATTTATTTATTTTTTCATAACAATGTGCGGCATGAGAAAAACGAAAGAGAACGCGCACATTCGTTTTCCCGGAAGGACTCGCCGCACCCGAAGAATGACACCAAAGAACACGTCACGAACTTTGGACGATGACGTGGACCGCATTTTCGCGACAGACGCCTGCATAATTAATTTCGGTTCCTTTAATCCACGTACCACGCGTTGTCATCTAATTAGCTCTCGTCATAAGCCACTTCTTTAATACCTTGCGTTACTTTACTGTTTTTCCTTTTCCTTTTCTTTTTAAAAAAATTTCACAACCCTTCAAGTGCTCGCTTCCTTGTATTATACGGCTGAATTTAGAGTCAACGTTGTTCGCTTCAATATTGACCCAAAAGAAAAAAAAAAGGAACATGCGAAAATATAAAAGAGAGCAGCCCGCATGAAATCAATGCGCTGTACCAGGATTCCCGAACAACGAACGAACAAAAAAAATCACGCAATCACGACCAATTGTTAAAAGACACGCTAATCAAAGCACGGGGGATCGATATACCAAAGGAAACAACAGTACGTAACTTTACATATGCGAAAGAAGCAGAGCATCCTGCATGTAAAGCAAGTCAGCGGAAAACAACGATGAGATTTTTAAAAATCTGGCAGATCCCACGCCCTGTGGGAATCGATGTGAGGCGAAGCAGTGTGCGGGGAGCCTACCAAGTTAACAAAACTACCATGAGAGCATCAAGATGTAGGCGACTGATCCATGACCTACATGACACGCATATCATGACATTCATGTCAGGACCTATCAACTATGTCCGAACCCATTCCTGTAGTTTTTAAGTGTTAATCATTTTTCCAATAGCCATCGTTATTTTTTGCTGAGTCGACTTCTACCATCATCCTTTAGTGTTTCTTTCACTTATTACCCATGTGCGAACCCATTCAGCGGTTTTTGAGGGTGAATCTTTTTTCGCTGAGTCATTGTCATTCTTTCGGAGTCATGCTCATGACTATGAGTGAGTGAGTGAATAAACTTTTATTGGGTCCAGCAAAACGCGATAAAACGCGCACCCGGCTAATCCCACGACGGGACTGACAGGTCTAGCCTGCCAGCCCGATCACGGGCGCGCTGGACGGCCAGGATTTGGTCTTCAAAGAGGGGACTTCGCAGGAGCGCGTCCCACTCTTCCTTGCTGAACTTCGGGCCCAGCGACTCGCACTCCCAGAGCATGTGAGCCAAAGTAGCAGCCTCACCACAGGCCGCGCATCAACAAGTCGGATAAATATCAGGATACATGCTGTTAAGAGACACCGGATTTGGGTAGGAGTTAGTTTGCAGGAGTCTGAGCGTGACCGCCTGCGGCCTGCTTAGCTTAGAATGAGGCGGCGGGAAGACCCTTCTCGCTAAGTAAAAGAATTTAGTGACTTCATTGTGCGTGATAGGCGTGTCCCTATGCTCATGACTATGACTTCTACCATCATTCTTTAGTGTTTCCTTCGCATAGTACCCACGTCCGAACCCATTTCAGTGGTTTTTGAGTGTTAATCTCTTTTCGCTGAGTCATTGTCATTTTTTGCTTAGTCATGGTAATTATTTATATTCTACTATGATTATCGTTGCTATCACAGCCTTACTTGCACCCATTCTCGATTCTCGATTCTCTGCCACATCGGGTTTTTTTTTTACCCATGAGAGCACCAAGACTTAGGTGACTGTATCATGACCTGCATGACACGCATGTCATGACATTCATGTCATGTCCTATTATTTATGTTCCTCATACACTCATGTCATACTATACCAATTTTAGTACATACCAAGCTAACGAAACGACCATGAGAGAACGAAGATGTAGGAGGCTGTTTCATGACCTACATGACACGCATGTCATAACATTAATGTAATGACCTATTATTTACGTTCGTCATAAACCTTTGTCATACTACGCCTGCTATGGCACATACCAAGTTAAGGAAACGACCATGAGAGCACCAAGACGTAGGCGGCTAGATAGATACATTCAAAGTGGCAAATTTTCGCCAAGAAATGCGTCGCATTTAATAACCCAGTTAGTTTTACTATCGGCTGTGCTCGAAGAACATCGAAGAAACCATTCGACGCCTAAGAAGTGCCTTACCTGCCTTCCTTCTACTTGTGGCGTCGCGAACATCACAACTGATACTTGCGTGTGCCTGTTTACTATACATTGATATTCCTTTTCTTTGGCGAGATACCTCGTGGCAGATTTACAGATAATTTCAACGGATAATAGAAGGAATTTTGATGTTCGCTTAGCGGGAATCCTCGCCAGAAAAGAAGAATGTCTACGCTGATTTCCGTGGTCTCTTTTTTCCCCTTTTCTTTGTTTCTTTGTATCGAACATACTTTGTCGTCTTGTAAGAAGGGTCTGCGCCTGCCGGGAGGGCTTCATTTGGTTCCGTAATTGGATACGGGCTGCGCCCCTACGAGGGCCAAATCATTAGCGACGCTCGAGCATAACGAGCACCGACACCGCCATCAACGAAGCGAAGCGCGTCGTCGTAATCAGTGGGAGCCCACTGTTCCGATACAAGACTTTGATGAAAAGGCCTAGTTACAGGGAAACCCTCGTGTTGAGTCGAGTTCTCATAAACTACATGAAGAGAGGAGAGAGGGGAAGAGAACTGTCGGGGTGGGGGGGGTGGAGAGCGGACTATAAATCTCGATCTTTTATATTGCAAAGGAGTAACGGGAAACCGCTCCGCAACCACGACGAAGGGCTCAAAAAGTGGAAAAGAAAAAAAGAAATGCCGCAGAAATGATAAGCCATGTTTTTGACGTTCTCCGCTATACAGGCACCGGGAGGCCGTCGTAAGGCGCCAGCAGCGCGCTGGCGAACAGTGGCGGTAAGAGCACTGGCATGTGATGACCCACGACGGGGCGAAGGCGCACACGGCGCTTCCGGTGATTTCGCGCTGCAGTTTCCAAGGCCTGACGAACTGGAAAAAAACGCATTTCCGTGCGTCTGCTCTCAGGAAAGGTATCCGCACGTACGAGGCAGGTCACATTCGCGGCATCGGGCACTATATGTAAAGCAGTAAAAGGAGTGCCAAAAGGAGCACCCTGCAAGCAAAGCTCACCGCGGCAAGCTAATGTACGGCACTCCAGTAGTTTATGGTATTTTGCTGTGGATGTCAACATTGTCGTGGATTTAGTTATGTAGATTGGTGAAGCAGTACAAAAATCATGGAGCAAAAAAAAAAAACGTATGCCCTTTTTTTCGTACAACGGAGGTGTATATACATTTTTGAATGTCCGTGCCTCAAAACTCCAGCGCCCTCTAAGAGGAAGCAGAGCGAACCAGTTAGGCATGTGTCGACATCTGGCGTAGCCAGAGAAAAGCTAAGAAGCCACCCAATACTACATAAAGCCGCCCTCTATCAGGAGGCATAGCAAACCAGTAATGCAGGCGCTGACACCTAGAGTAGCAAAGAAGGCTAGGAAACGGGTTGTGAGCAGCGGCGAAGATCGTGCCCGAGAGGCTGTCCGAGAGGTTGACCGAGCAGTATAAAAGCGTGCACGGTCGGCGCAGAGCATTCCGACGTTCGGCGACGAGTATGGCGAGGACGAGGAAGCAACTACCTCTGGAAGAAGAAGCGGCGCGGCAGGAAAGACGACGGGAAGTTGCTCGAGCACGGATCCAACGATGACGTGCTGACCCAGAGTTCCGAGCAAGGGAAGCTGAGGATAAGCTACGGCGAAGATCCGAAGACCCTGAGTTTCGAGTGAGGGATGGTTTTGCAGATGGTTTTATAACACAGAGCTCTTCCGCGGCAGCTTACACGGTACCCGAAATGGGGATCACGCAACGGTTCAAGATAGGACACAAAACATTGTCTACAGCAGCTGTGTTGACCGGCGTGCGAGAAGCAATCCGCTGCATACTGCAACAAAGCCTTGCTAACTTGAGAGTGTTCTGTGACTCAAAACCGGCGCTGCAACTCCTAAGTAATTATATGAATCACAGAAGCGCATATGGTCCTCTAGTTTATGACATCATGGCTCTGCTTGCTGCCGCGTCGTAATCCGGGCACATTGGGCTGCAGTGAATTCCTAGCCATTGTGGAATAGCTGGAAATGAGCAGGCAGACGCGGAGGCAAAAAATGGCGCACATTGATGGGAAGATTATTAAACTTCACTTTTCCCGGTATATATGACATCAACGCCTTGCTCCATGACTCCATCAAAACCTCTATGGCGCGACAATGGGACAACCCCGAACATCGGCATGAGCGCCTCCATAGACTTGACGCTGGTTTGCGATTCCGGCTTCCACTTCGACTACAGAGAGGCCAGGAAACACTCATCCATCGATTGTGGCTAGGTGTGGCGTACACTCGCCGATACCTTCACAAGAACGGGACGCTCACTGTAACGTCTGTCACACTACCGAGACAACAGACCACATACTCTGCGTGTGCCCTCAGTATGCTACCGAGTGAAGGACACTTAAGTGTAGTGTTGACTGTTAGGACTCCCGCCCCTTTTCGGAAGAAAATATTTCAGGTGCGTGGAGAAGAGATGGCCATGCCCAACGCACCATAAAATGACTCCTAAACTTTCTCTGTGCGACTGGCTTAGACGGTCGTCTCTAGGACATGTGAAGAGTGTGAGATGTGTTTGCGTGATAACGTTTGGGGGGACAAGATTACTGCTGCGTGTATTGTGTCTAGAGTTCACATCCGCGTATTGGACGACGTGTATATAGTCGCTTATTCTACCATATCATAATCACCTACCTCTCCCTGTATCTCCCACTTCCCCTTACGCCAGTGAGAAGTAGCAGGTCAGAGTCTGACACGCTCTCCAGGCCGACCTCTCCTTCTTTCTCTTCATCAAAATCAACTCCTCGTCCTGCTTGCTTGCCTGCTTGCTTGCTTGCTTCCTACATACTCGTATATCATGGCTCGTACCCACTAAGAGAGATTGGCCAAGAAGCCGGTGGTTAAACGGTTGTGGCGGGAGCAGAAAACTCGACGTAAAAAGTATATGTGAGGAAACAGATATGTATTATAAGACATTCCGCGAATTAACAGTGAGTTGCCGTGCACCAATTCGTCCAAAGAGGAAAAAAGCGACACGTGGACAAAGCACGGAATGTTTCGGCTCTTGTACTCAGCAACCAATTGCCGTTAAAAACTATGCATATCATCAGCACGACAAAGCGAGCTACCTTGCGGAGCTGACTTCCGTATTCATGTGACAGAAATGTATATTGTTATAAGTAATAAGTAAACCTCTTTCCCAATAGCATCCGAATCCTGCCCCCCCCCCCCCCCCCCAAGTGGTTATATGCGCCATCAGTAAAAGAAGACGGAACGAACGTGCCACGCGACGCCCGCGCAGCTCGCTCACAGCCACGGTTCCTGTTCAATCTGTATGGCGACATCTGCACCCGATCCGAAGATCCGAGCCCTGCGTGACGCCAAGCCACGCGGGCAAGCTGTCAGTAGCGGTGCCCCGACAGCTGACTTTCCGATGGAGGGGCCATCGCCGGAAACGCTCAGCCCTTCACCGCCATCAGTGCAAATTCATGTGGTCGGAGGGCGGCCGCCGCCGAGGGACCAAGCAAGGCCCAGTCGCGACCTGCCTGGCCACCGCCGCCGTCTGGCTGACTCGCGCGAGGACACGCAGACCCAGGACGAGCGCTTCTGCATCGTCCTCTGGGTCGTGGGCGCCTCCCTCGCGTTCCCCCTGGTGCTGTCCGCGTGGCTCGTCTTGGTTCCCTTCGCGGTTCACGCCAACTGGACCACGCTTGTTTCACCGCCGCCCTTCTCCGCATCCCCGCCCTTCTCCGCGTCCCCGCCGTCGTCTGCGTCCACGCCGTTCTCTTCGACTACGGTCGTCCCACCAACCAGCACTTCCCCGGGGCAGAACTCTCCTTCCACCTGTCTTGCGCCTTTAATGTTGCCAGCGTGGCCGCCGCGTCTCAACGTAAGCGCCCCGTACTCGTTGGGGCCGTCAAACGAAAGCTCGAGACCCATATTTTGCCTCTTCAACAACACGCGTGTCTTCAGCGATCCGGGAAGCGCACCTCGGTGGAACTACGTATTCGCGGCCGTGCCCTTCGCCTTGTGCCCGTACGTCGTCTACTGGTCGGTGGGCATCGAAAACGGAAATCTGACGAGCCGGCAACCCGTGTTCGACGAGCTGTACGGCCTGCAGCGGCTGAGGGCAGTAGCCGACGCGTTGAACTTCACCGCCGTCAAGATCCTGCTGGCGCTGGGTGGATACCCCGAGGACGCCCCCTACTTCTCGACGCTGGGCCAAGACGACGCCACGATGAACCGGCTGGTGAACAACGTTGTCGATTCCACGTACAGGTTCGGCCTCAACGGCATCACTGTGCACTGGATCGAGGCTCGCGCTGGTTGCGAGGGGCCCGACGACGCTAGTGTGCTCATTACACTTCTGCGCAGTCTTCGCACACTGTTCGACGCAAGGTCCGGCGGCTTGGTGACCGTGATGCTCGAACTGAAGGTGGCCAGCCAGTTCGTTGCTCGAGAAACTGCCGACATCGTCGACCACTTCTTTCTGGCGACGCAGAACGAGCGCACACCGACCTGGTTCTACATACAAGACTTTTGCGAGGCTAGCACCAGTGGCATGCACATGGCATACCGGCGGTTCGCGAGCTCTCTACCTGCGACAAAAGTGCGGAGGTCCCAGCTTTGCCTCACCGACAGCCTGATGCCGCTCCACTCAATCGTCGACCTCGCGCCAACGCTGGACCTCCAATACAAAAAGGATTTTCGACGCGTGCCCCTCCAGTTGGAATGCGAGCAGCCCGACATCTGCGAGATCCATTCCCCCACTACTTCGTGCCTCCTCCACTTCTCTCTGGTGAAAAGTTCGCCGGGCCTCTATGACGACTCGCTATTCCTGATAGACGAAGTCAACACTCTCCGGAAACGCCTCGACTTTGCCGAGATCAACGCGACGCAGTTGGCATCGGCACCTGGTGACCCTCCGCACGCCTGTGTCCTCCTCCTCGACTTGGACGGTGACAACTACGCCGACCAGTGCGGTGGTCGCCTCTCCCGCTACGCGCTCATGCGCAATTACTACTACGGCACTCTGGGCAAAATAATCTCCGGTGGCGGTGCTATTCGTGACACTTTCCCTGCCTGTCAAGTGTGGTAGGGGAAAGCAGAGACGCGAGCTTATAGAGTGCGCAATCGTGATACGCATCGTACGTTTTACATTAACGATTAGGGCGTTGAAGCTGAGGGGTCCTCCTAAAGTATTTCGTTGATCGCAGTATATGTGTAGTTATGTCGTGGAATTACGTCTTCGCCTGCATTATTTTTTTTTTTTGTAATTGCCAATATCTAGCTGGCCGTGTCCGCGTGTGTCACGCATTGGCACGGCCCATATATCGAGCCGACTATCCAAAGTAAAGAACTTTCTCGAGTAAGAGAAAAAAAAAAGTCGTACGACAGTGACAAAATGTTTTAGCTGTACTTTGCTGTTTGGCGAAAAGCTGCAAGTGCCGTGTACTCACTAAGGTTTCATAAACTCGGATGGAAAAAAGCTCCGATTCCTTATTTCGCGTTTCAAACATCGAACCCACAATAGTGTTGAAAGTTAGGCGAGTAAGTGTTGTCACATTATCGAAACAGCGGGTAAACATAAAATGTGAAGAAGTAAAAAAAAATTCAAGCAGGAACTTCACTGGAGTTTAAGTATGAGTAAGCATTGTGTCACTTGCTCATCTCTACGCAGTGCGGTGTCATTATCAATCTTGTCAAACTTTATCCGACCAGCATGACCACTTATCAAGCTTTATCGGTCGTTATCAACCTTATCGGACTCGATCTACCCTTATCAACCTTTATCGCTCGTTATGAACCTGCGACAGTGAATGCCCAGCAAGGCTGTTGCACAACCACCATTACAACTGTTCTGGGCGGTTTAAGCTTGATTTTATTAGTGGCAGGAGCACCGAGTGCCCTCTATAACATACCCCTACGTACACGCTTGCAACGACTCCGGTTCTTTCAATCTCATTTCTGCTTTTTTTTTTCCTTTGTTATCCTTACATCGTATAGCTGTCTACTAATTTGCTATCGCAATCGATGCTTCGCCTTTTGGGCGAAACTGCGATTTTTTTAATTTTTTTATCAATGATCTAAACATCTCTGTTTAGACATCTAGAGTCCTGTTTTGTGGGAGCTTTCTTTCGGTGGCGGCGCCTCGTGACTATGTGTTGTACTAGCGCCGCAAAGCACCACGTGATTTCGAACTGCACTGATTCAAACTACGGCCTTATATTTATGGGAGCTGGTATTCATCCTGCTGTCTTTTTTTATTTACTGCTTTCCTTGTTATCATTGAAGTTAAAAACAAGAAACCGCAGAAGATTGGGGCTACTGGAAAAACGGCAATGTTCTATTACGCAATTTTCTATCGCTTGGTTGACTAGGTACTACATATACGCAGCTCACGAGTACCATATGCTGCAGGCGTGCCGCGAGGTAAGCTTCTCCCGACTTCATTAAATTGAGAGTCTCTCTTATCTCGTCATTTTCTGTGCGCCGGTGGTTCCGTGATGAGCGCGCAGCTTCGGTGTATCTGGTATATAACGCATTCATATCAAGTACAAAAGGTGTTCCAATAATTCCGTCGTCTTCTGCTGGCTCCAGAGAAACCAGAGTAGACAGCGCTTCTTTCTTATTGGGCACTTCTTTAAACAGACACATCCATGTTTTTCTGGGAAATAAATCGCGCAGGAACTCCCCTGGGAGTTGTCCAAGTATGCGTAAGCATTGTGCCGCTTGCTCATCACCACGCAGCCCGATGTCATTATCAATCTTATCGAACATAATCCGACCCTTATCGGTCCTTGTCGACATGGATGTCCAGCGAAGCTGTTGCAAAACCACCTCTACATTTGCTGAGGGGGATATATGCAATGCTTTATTGATGGTTCGGATACTTGTTTTGAGCTTGTTCTTATTGAAACGTACGCTGTTCTGTGTGCTGTATGGGTGATTTCAATGAATGTATGTACTGTTCGCTTCACTTTGCTGAACGCTCGTAGCCTCTACCTTACGTGGGTATGAGCCATTGCATATTTTGCTTACTTACGGGGGTATGAGCCATTGCATTCGTCTTGCTTGACGGATCGACGGACAGGTTTCCTCGTTGGGCAGGCATAGAAATGCTTACGCATTTGAAAGACAGTATGCTGACTCCCCCTTTTTGAGTTTATTTAAGAAGTGTCATACTCTGAGCCTTATATCATCGGTGTTTATTCTCTCGCCCCCGCAGGCGGAGGCGCCTTCGCTGCCGTGGCCGTGGCCGCGTGAGTCCACTTGGCCGGCCTGATGACGTCGGCCGACGCGGACACGATGACGACGTCAGACGGCAACGTCAGCAGCAGCAGTGGCGGCGGTGGCAGCAGCGGCAGCGCCGCGGGCAACAATGAGACGCCCTGGGCTGACCTCTGGTGGAAGGAGCGGGTGCAGGTGAGAAGCCGGGACCAAATGCACTAAGACTGGCAACCACTACAATACTCAAAGGCTCCCCCTGGTTATAGATGCCAGAAACAAAATATAGCTTTAAAGATGTAGCAGCCGTGAACGGTTGTCGGTCTTTGAAACGTTGGTTCAGTTGGCTTTGTTCCCGGAAGTTCAAAATTAAAATTAAAATCCGGGGTATTACGGGCCGCAAGCAACGATGAGGCGGTAGGAGGGGGATCGAAGTGAAATTATAGTGGAAATTATATAATTCTACCGTAGTGCAATTATTGGATCTCACAACATCGCATAACTGCGACTCGTATGGAGCGTCAGGACCTCTGAGCTTTTCAGTCTTATTTTCCTATCTATCTATAACCGGAATGACCGATAGATACATTCTTCGACTCGCTATCTTATCTACGCGACAAGCGGCTGATCGATGCGATAAGGGTGGCGAGGCAGCGTGCAGGCCAACGAGCAAGGACTAAAAGAAGAGATAATGAAATAGATCGATACTATACTTTGTGCGACCGCACTTTTCCAATGGTCCAGCGCCAAGGTCGCCAAGCAGGACTTGACCAAGTTCCTCAACGGCAAGAAACTATTTCTAAAATATAATCAGGCTAAATTTACGATGGCATTCCCAAGCGCTCGCAAATGTAATTAGGTTTCATTAAAAATTGGTGCTCAGAATAAAGGACACGTAATTTTATTCTGATTGAGAGAAGTCGTGAAGCCTCGTATTATCGATCGCCTACACACAATTCGTTCCCTCCCGAAAGAACGGATGTGCTTTTACAGGTATTTTTTATTTTATTTTTTTTTAATCTAGCCAGCGAGCGGACCTTAACGAGAGAGACAATCCGGGACGTTGTTAACGGAGTCTACGACAGCACTGGAACAAAAGGAAAAGTAGCGTACAGTGGATCTGGGGCGAAAAGTAATGGCGGAAGCAACGACAGAGAGTGTACCAAGCGTACTTAACTACATTTAAGTAATTAGCGACCCCATAAAGCAATTTATTCGTTACGAAGTATACCAAAATGTAATCTGATTCCTCAGTTCCTTTAGGCCGACGCAATTATCTGCGTAACTTAACTCCCTAGACGAACGGCTTCGTTAAACTTCAATACACAGTGGTTCATGTTTTCATGAGCCAACATTGAATAAATAAATAAAATAAAATAAAAAAAAGGAGTGCTTCTTTTGTCTGGATATTATGTGACCGTGAAGCTAAAGACAGTGTAATTAACGAGGCGAGACTAGAACGAGAAACGACAGTGATTTCCTGGCAGCCGAATGTTCGCTAATGCGGCAGCATTTTTATTACACCTTCTCTTACGATAGCTCTCGTTCTCTCTCAAGCCTAAGAAACACGATAGGTAGAAATAAATATACGCAAAATCTTAAGGCTATTGCTTGGCAAACTTGCCAGCAAATAAACGTTACAGTAATTAACGCATTCGTCGTATATTTGCCCCAAATTTCGCGTACGCGCTTCGAAGGATGCTCTTATACCGATGCCCGGATCAGTATGTGCGATACACCGCCGTAGTCATTAAGTCATTACGCGTGCAATGACGTAACGCGCGGAATGACGTAATGACTAATGATGTTCTGTGTCGTTACAGTACGCAACCTTATAGTAATTTGAATTTGCTGATAACTACCCTCGCATCGATCGCCAGTGGGTAATTACTATTCGTTCTCGCATACATCTTTGGACCGAAGAATCGGGCCTGAACTCGCGTCGGACGGCAACTGCAGGAAGTACGCCGAGCCCGCGAACGAGAACAAACACAGTCGGAGCCGCCAGCCATGGGGCGCGTGATAAAAAGCAGGCACGATCACAAAGGGGCGCTAACGTCCGCGCGTGCGGGGGCGTTCCCCGCCGCTTGGTCTGAGCGGGATAGGCTTGTGGAAACAATCAAGATGCTCGCGTGTCGAACGCCATGCGATAACCCTGTGCTGTGTTGTGCAACGAAGAGCTTTTTTTTTTCTTGCTTCTTCTTCTTCTCTTTCTCTATCTAGATAAACTAGCGCAGTCATTGACTCGGAGTTGCGAAGTACCGGCTTCTTTCATTTTTTGGTTTCTTTTCAGCAGAACCGGTTATTCTTCATTTGAAAGTTCTTACTCACTATGCGAATATCGGCTACGCCGCTGCCAAGAAGCGCCTAGAGAAGCTACACTGAGCTTGACGTAATGTGGATGCGATGGTGCGGCCCCGTTACATGCCGGGCTGACAAAAAAGCAATAAGGACATAAAGTAAAAAAAAAAACGGAATACGCCGCTCGATGCATTTTTTTCCCCGCAAGGTAGCGTTCATACATGCATCGAAGTCACTCACAAAAAAAAAAAGAAAAAAAAACGTGCTTGGAAAATTATCGTTCAAAGCTGGGAATAACTAACAAGAACACAGAAAATTGGTAAAATCGGCCTGAGTTAACAGCCCTCTAGCCAGTTACTCTGCTCAGAGGGACGAGGGGGGAGAGAAGAAAGAGAGGGGTGTATGAAGAGTGATGATCGGGATAGGATGAGTGTGTAATGTACACGTCAGCGCCCGAAAGGCCCATTCACAGCTAGACCTGAGTCCGTGTTAGTATGCAAATAAAGAATTACAGACAAGCGATACGTCTGGTCTTTCTACCTGTATACTACGTGTCCTTGTTTACAAACATGCACATACCCTATAGACGAGTTTCAGAGTGTGAGTAAGAGAAGTCAAACATTTTTTTTTTTGACACGCTCTACTTCGCGCGATTTCTTTCCGCATGCAAGATCAATAGACTCGGTTGAGTTTACGCAAGCTACTTCGCAAAGATTGTTGTTCGCAGCGGCGAACAGTCAATCAGTAGAGAAGTGTCAACGTTAGTTCTCTGCTAAGTTTTCTTTTTTTTTGTGACTAGGCCTGTTTGTTTACAAAACTTCAGCGTGTATATTACGATGACAGAAAGTAGACAGTACGTAAAACACACCCCGTAAACACACAGCGTAAAACACTCGCTTCGGCTCCTCTCTCAGAGCGCCACAGCAGTGTGCGATTCTTTCTTGTATTTTCTTTCCCCCTCTGGTCTTTCTTCTTTCTTTTCTCTCACGCTTTCAATTCTTTTTTGAGCAAGAAATGCAGATAGCGTTACAACGACGACGACGACAAAGGAAATAAAGAAAGAACGAATACACATTTCAACAGCAACGCGTTCCCTAAAAGGCACGCATAACTTAGCGACGCGCACGGACAGGAAGCCCGAACAAAAGAAACGCGATTTCGTTTACTCGCGCGGATATATAGTAGAGCACACAAGCAAGATCCCAAAGGCGAAGTGCAAACTTCGAAGCAAGAAGGGCGTCGACAGCTGCAACTCAAGCTCGCAGGTGCGTTACTGTGTTCCGGATGCCAACTCAGTCAGAAGAGTTAAACGAAGCGTCAACACGAGCGCGTATACCGGGACGGCAGAGCAGTTACAAGTTTGAGCGCGAGATACTTTAATACAGACGTTTGCTACTAAAGAAGCAAATCACAATAAGGACAACGCCCCCCCTCCGCCCACCCACCCTTCCTACCTACCCCACTTGTTGCCCCAAATCTGTTGTTTTGCCCTATGCAGTGCCACATGTGAAAAGATTGAAGCAGGAAATCGCGCGGCTGCTCCACCTTTCTTTGTTCAACTGAGCGAAATTTGAATGTAAACGTGAGTGTCTATAACCTACGTAGGACCATCACACCTGAATTTCGCTGCCGAAGCAAAGAGTGGTGGGTGTTCTGCAAATTGACTTTTACAACGACTTGTTTTTATAGCTCGTTGCTTTGACTTATCGCTGTGATCACGTCTCTACTGTGGTAGCCTTATTCGTTGCTCAACGCCGGAAGAGAAAGTTGTTTGTAGTTCCATTTAACTCGCCTGAATTTTCTGAGCTATTTCAGGGATGCTATAGTGTAAAGGTGTTGCAAACAGTTTTTATTCAATTTCTGCCGCATAAAAGTGTTTTTCCAAGCGTGAACGAAGAAGTCCGCGAATACACGCAAAATTGCCGCGCGATTAGCCGCTCGAGGCACTTTGCCTGTATTCGTGGGCTTCCTTTACGCTCAGAAAAACATTTTTATTTAGCACGTATTGAGCAACAGGAGGCTGTATCTCGAGTTTCTCATGTTGCCCTACAATTTTCACATTTACATGTTTCATGTAATTAAGAATTAAGACTAGTTATAAAGTTCGGCGGAGTGCAAAAACATAATCTGAGTATCTCCAAGCGACGGTAAACAACATTACCTTAGTTCGGTGCAGCTATGTGACATTTGCATATTTTACAGCGTAAGCTGTTATGGGCTCATTCCAATAGCCGTTTCTGGTCACGATGAGGCCGGCGCCGGGGGCGTCTGCCGCGTAACCGCTATCGCCGGAAACGCGAGAAAAGTACCCGATGCCCGCCGGGATCGAACCCGCGCCCGCTGAGTGGGAGCCGGATACTCCACCACTGAGCCACGAAAGCGCTTGCTAATGGGCCGCGGAAAATACCCTTAATGCAAGCACGCAGGGGGAGACGACTCGAGCCTCCACCAGTATGGTGGCGCCATCTAGGTAAGATGCCTGCAAACGCAGCGTCCACAGGCGCAGACGACGATATGCGATTCAGACGAGGCACGCAGTCAACGTGCTCCCGAGCTGCCGAGCCTCCGCCAGTGAGGTGGCGCCATGTAGTTAAGGTGCCTGCAAACGCGGCGCGCCCGACGTGTAAGTTGCAGTTGTAAGGCTTGATCGGGCTCAGCAGACTGCTGTACAGAGAGCATTACAAGCCTAAGCTCGCCGTCGACGCCGGGCGGACATTTCAGGTCGTTCTCGTCGAAACGAGGCTAACAGACTGCTGCGAAGACCCTGTTGTGCGTGGTGCCCAAATTGGAGCTACTCTTGAGCCGCTCCACCAGCTTACGCTGTGACTGTGCTGCGTGTGCCGCGCAGGCCTGTGACTTTTTTTTTTATCTTGGTGCATGATAGCTCATACTATAGCACTGCACGGGCTCGGGCTTACCCGAAAGCCCGGGCTGGGCTCGGGCACGGCATGTGCTTTTTGATCCGGGCCCGGGTCGGGCTTCGACTTTCTGGCTGTGTGCATGTAACGTGCAGCGAGTTATCCTCGCGCACGTTACCTTGAAACCAGGGACAGCTAATCTTGAAACCATGGACAACGCACTAATGGAGGGCGTTGACAGTGGTTGACATGGTGGTGATCGTGATGGTCTTTATATATGCAATGCTCATTATGTTGAGTTTTCTTGTTTGATCTTGAATTAAATCCATCTATGTGTGTGCACAGTTGTAAATATTTGTCATGTAAATATTGATCATCAACAAGGTCATCGTTGCCAAAGACTCCAACTGAATCTTAATGAATGATTAAAGATTTAAATAACAAATTTTTGGCCACTTCAAACGTCCTCATAATGAAATAATTAGGGGTAATATTTTTTTTTTGGTTCGGGAAGAGCAATCGTACTCTGCGTGGCACTCGAAATTCACTTGCAAGCGCCTTCACGTGTTATATAGTCGACATCGTGAATAAAATTATCGGAAGTAAATTCAAGGAAATCATTCACTCCCCATACAGGAACAGCAAAACTCCAATGATAGTAAGGTGTCAGTAGCAAGGAAATTAAATAACGAATAGCCTTGGCAGGTGGGACGTTTGCTCTGGCAAAGTGACTCAATCGTATTGAGCCTTGAGCTCTGGACCACTAAAGCCAGCGTTTGTTTCTTTAGCCGTGACTTGTCTAACCGTTACAAGACCGAGGTGGGCTCGAAGCCCCTTGCCCCCACCCCACCTCCCGTTTCCGGAGCCCCGGGTCGCCTCGTATATGCGAAATATATTAGTGTTCCGAGTAGAGCGCAGTTTCGCACATCACGTAGCAATGCTTGACGCTCAATGTAGGGGCGAAGCTCCTTAGGGTCAAGCCTTGTCCCTCGTCGCGCCGTCGTAGCCACGCTAGTACACGCCACTCCCGCTAGAGGTGCAGCTATGCTCTCTTTCTCACTCGTTCCCGACGCGCGCGCTCTCTCTCTCTCGTCCGTAGCTAGGGGCGCCGCGGTGCACAAGGCCATATAAGCGCTGTATATACTGTGCACATGTACAGTATATATATATATATATATATATATATATATATATTTCTCACTCGTTCCCGACGCGCGCGCTCTCTCTCTCTCTCGTCCGTAGCTAGGGGCGCCGCGGTGCACAAGGCCATATAAGCGCTGTCTATACTGTGCACATGTACAGTATATATATATATATATATATATATATATATATATATATATATATATGTACGCCACGCTCCGTCTTCCGGAGAACGCTTCCGGCGTTTTGCCCCAATGATCCCCCGGCCGGTGCTTCGCCCACTCATCATCATTCACTTCGTGGATATTCTGTTTTTTTTTTATTTTTTGTTTCGGGCAGGGTTCGGGCCAGTTTCCAGCTGGGCTCGGGCTTATGTTAAAGGGGTGGAGGGCCGGGCGGGTAATGTAGATTATTTCCGGGCCCGGGCCAGGTCCGGGTCTCACCATAAAACTTTTGGTCACGCTCGGGCGGGCGGCCCAACGTAAAAACGGGCCCGGGCCGGGCCCGGGCTGAAAAAATCGGCCCGTGCAGTGCTCTATGCCACAGTCTTTCACACACGTTGCGCACATATCGAAACGGATTGTTTACGAAGTCCGCCTCGAAAGTCCGAGTCGCAGCGCAAACGGTCAAACGCCCAGCGCAAACGCCGGGCAAGCGCCCGGCGCGCCAGCTGTGCGGCGTGTGACGTCACTGCTCCTCGCGCATGCGCAGCACGGCTCTCCAGAAGCCACGCGGAACTGCTCAACCTCAGCCAGTGTAGCTCACGCTACAAAATATGCGATTTACGTGCACTAACGCAAACAAACAAAATGTAAAGGCCGACCGGTGGTCGCCAGTTGCGGCCGGCTGACCGTTATTTCTTAGTTTTTTTTTTTCTTTTTTTAATAACAATGATCAGTTACTTCTTCTCAGTGCGTAGAAAAGAGGCACTGCGATAACAGGTTCATGCGCGGGACAAAAGTGCTCAACGACGTTGTATACTTTTTCGCGAAATAACTAAGACTCAAATAAGGGTGCGAAGTAATTTGCGTAGGCAACCGGAACAACTACGGAGGTTATCTAAAGTAGAGTGTCCGTGGCCTGAGCGTGTCTAGTGGCTCCAACCACACGTGTGGGACTCTTTTCCGCTCTATTCCTGCAGCACAACGTAAAAACGGGCCCGGCCCGGGCCCGGACTGTAAAAGTCAGCCCGTGCAGTGCTCTAGTTCATGCACCCTGAATAACACGTAGTATACAGTCATTTTGAGCGAGTGGTATGTCTAACAGTTCAATGGATAACCGTTGCCGAACAAAAGCATCCTGAGCCTGAAGCCGTTTCGACAACGGGACTTCGTCAGGGTGCCGAATGTGTAATTGCGTGATTTGTCGCGTCCGGTGTGCACCACCGGCACTGTCCTTGCCAGGAGGGAGGGTTGCATTGGTGTACGCTTTAGTGAATGAAAGGTCTCTCGAAAATTCCACCAAAGCGTGGTCCCAACCCAGGCAGACTAGGAATATAACTACGTCGTTTACGCGATGAGAAAGCACGCCAACGCTATACGCTGTGCAGCCGCAGACTGCCAAAGAAAGAGAACAACGACCGCATCAAATGAGTGTGCTGAACGCCCGTTGACGGCAGGCCCGGCTATTTGCCTGTCTTATCGTCGATGGTTTCTGCGCGAATATTATTGCGAAAGCAATTATACGGGATTCTCGAGGTGCGTTCGCGCATTCGGCACCGCCGGCGATGTTCTGGAGGCTCGATCCCCGGCGATGATAAGGAGGCTGGAGACTCGATCGCCACCGGCGATCGAGCCTACAGCTTGACGGCGCATGTGTGGCACTTGCGCGGAGCGTTAAAGCACGATGTGGACGCACGCTCCAGACCGGTCCTTGGGTGGAGTTAGAGCGAGGGTTTCCAGAGACGCGGAGTGGCCGGTTTGGCTGCAAAAACGACGAATCGAAGTGGGCGCACCGTAAACGGCTACGCTCGATCGTCGTCACGGTTGTGGAGCTGGGGCAGCGTTGTATCTTTCGCTCCCGCCGTAACCGTTGTGCGCAAGCACACTAAAATAGCACACTAGCGTTCCAGCTGAAGAGCTGTGTCACTGATCTGAGCGCAAAGAGCAGTAAACGTCAAGCTATAATATTTTACTCGGCGCTGACTATAAACGACAACGGTCTAATCTTGTGCGCCATCGAGGCATGCAGCCAACATCTGGCAGTCGCGTAAAGTTAAATTAATTTAAATCCTGGGCCGCGATTTTGTAGTGATTCTTTCTCCGATGATATTCCTTTTCGCACTTTTCGCGCTTTGTCAGTGGTCAGAGCGACGCCCCTCCCGCGTTATCAAAGCGATCAGCCGGACGCGTGAACGGTATATGATAAGAGTGGCGAATAATCGAGCGGAAGGCATCGCTACGAAATTGCGACCCTGCTGTTTTACGTCTCGTGATGACGATTGTGAGGCACGCCCGTAGTGGGTCCCTCCGGATTAATTTCTACCACCCGAGGTTCTTGCATCCAATGCATGACACACGAGACTTGTTGCATTTCGCCACGTGTCGAAATGCAGCCGCCGTGGCCGGTATTTCATCCCGTGACCTCGGGCTTAGCAGCGAAATACGCCAAAGCCACTACGCCACCACGGCGGGTGCACCCGCGTATAGCGAGAACAAAGTCTGAGGAGTTCAAGGGCTACGCTAAACCTAGCTATCAATTCAATTCTTTTTATTTACCAGAAAATATTCTGGCTGGACTGCTGGAACCTCGTTTGAAGTGGGAGAAACACAGAGCAAAACTAGTTTTGAAGGAAGACTCAGGAACGTGGATCAAAATAAATCGGTGGCTAAAGTGCACAAGTATCCTTACCTGAAAAGCGAGGACACAAAATGGAGGAAGAGGTAAAGAAAGTTGGCAACCAAGTGCAGGGCAATTGAAAGTGTAAATAGACAACCAGGAGTCATCAGAAAGAGAGAGAGAAAAATAGAGACAGTGATTTCGATGCAAAGAATGGAAACAAAAACGACAATGGAGATTTGCAAGAATGAAAAGACAGAAATTAGAAGGGAAAATCTGTGCGATAACACAAAGGGAAGCGCCTTGCTATTTGAGGCTCGAGCTGGTTGTGTAAGGACAAAAAATGACATCATCTCACCCTACGGGCAACCATGGTGGGATGCGAAAGCATCGTGGGGGGTGCGCATCGAGTTACCGTTTCGTTTCAATTGGCAACAAAACCTAATTAAAGTTAGAGTGAGAGAATGTATTGAGAAGAGAGGAGATGTTTGTACGGGGTTGTTGCGTCTTTATTTAGAGATCGTACGTGATCCCTAGCGTCGGTGCGCGCGGTATCTTGAAGACGATGGCTTTGTGGTCGGTCAAGTGTAGCGTCAATGGGTCTTTCTGCAGATGGTCGAGTTTGAAATTTGCCAAGACGAGGCCTATGCACGTTCCTATGCACGTTGACGTTTACGTTCGGCTTCCCTGGCCCGAAGTTCGGGGTCTGCTTGCCGACGCTGACGTTCGGCTTCCTGAGCCTCCCTCTGCTCCGCGGCGGTGGCGCTACCGCTGCAACTAGCGCCGACGTTGACGTTGTTCATGGCGTTTCGCACATCGTTGCACAGAGAGAGAATGACGGAAGCACAGCGAACGCGCGCTTTATACTGCGCCGCGATACTTGCGCCGCCTACCGGCGTACCCTTAGAGAGAGAGGGAGAGAGTTATATGCAATGATTTGCTGCGCCGCACCTGTGGCGGAGAGGGGGAGAGGGGAGGAGGAGAGCGCACACCTGCGTAGGAGAGGAGAATGAAGGAGAGTTTCGCTTGCGCACTATACATACATACATTACAGTTTTATTTTCCACTATGGGTGCGGACGCCGCAGAACGGACACTGCCCCGAGCATAAGATGCTCTCGCATCTAAAAAAAGTCGTCAGAGTGTCGTCACCAAGATGTATCTTCATCATTATAGTATAGTGGGTGGCTACCAAGGAGGCGGCTACATTACCTGAATGCTAATCGCATCAACTTCGACAGTCATCATAGCATGTGCTCCACCGGATTTTTTTTTTTTTTTTTTTTTTTGTGCTACGGATGGACAGTAGCTGCTTCTCATGCGCGTACAATAAAGGCGTCGCTATAAAAGGCTTATGCAGCGGGTAGAACGACACTGCAGCGAATAGCGTGCTTTTCGATATAGCAAGATATAATGAAGCTTGGTAAATAATTTGCATAAGTAACCAGAAACACTACGGAGGTTATACAAAGTGGTATTTTCGTGGCACTGCGTTTACGATTGGCTCCAACGAATAAGTACTGGGTGAGGGCATCATTACTGAATGGAGTGAATGTCTCGGACGTTGAAGTAAAGGATTGTGTGCGTCTTAGCAGGTTACTCTTGCTTGTTAAGCCCGGGATACAAGGAGCAAACTTTCTCGACGAACTTCACGCGTCAAGTAACGACGCGGCGACACGACGCAGGATGTTCGCTGATAGGTCGGAGTACATGGAGCGAATAACCGACGTCCGAGCGACGAACTTCGTCGGGCGGCGAACGTCCGACGGCCGGCGTCAAGAAATTTGCCGTCCGCAGCCGATCTGCCTGTCCAGACATTTTCGTCGGGCGAACGCCGCCGCCGGAAGCGTCTAGCACGCAGCGGTGGACGACAGCCAATCAGGAGGTACTAGTTCCGGTCGCAATGCATGCTGGTGTGTCGCGCGCGCGCGCCTTTTCGTGTCGTCTGCAATCGCGTTGGTGTTGCCGTGTCTGCATTTATCTGCACAGATTTAGCAGTTCCCAGTATGAACTCTCAGGAATCGCGTTGTATTTGTACATCCCATATCCGCTGATCTGCGGGGAAACAGACAAGCAGTGGAAGCTCTCTACAACAACCTTCAACAGAAATCTTCTGATCTCAGAGGCCACATGCTGTCGTCATGCCTATCTCCCTACTTCCCCGATAGATGGCGCTGGCATCGGATATTTCTTTCGTTAGGCTTAGACGCGTTCGAAACGAGAAGCGATCTCGAAAACACGTAATAGAGCGGCGCTAAAACTTCGCAAAGGGGTATCGTAATCGTCGGCGAATTCTTAAAATCAATTTTGTTACGAGAAAAAAATCGTTTTGTGTGAAAAATAACTGCCGCGTATAGTCGTTAGTTCTACTACGTGTTATAATTCACTGTAAAAAATTTCCCTAATCTTACAGAAAAAAAAATTGTCGCAGTTTCACCCGAAAGGCGAAGCATCAATTGCGATAGCAAATTAGTAGAGGGCTATACGGAGTAGGGATAGTAGTTTTATCAGCTGTATAAACTTGGACATGCAGCAGCACCAGCAACGCACAGAACTGTTGTCGACGCCGTCGGCGTTTTGCCCGCGTTCGCACCAAACGCGCGCGGCGTTTTTATTTAAACACGTATTTGGTGCCGCCGCTAAACGTCGCCTCCCCTCCCTCCCTCCCGTCCCCCCACAACCTTTCGCGTGACGGAAAAAGTTGAGTTTGCTTACTATATATGGAAAGGAGGAAAGAGACGCTCAATTCTGCAGCCCTTCAGGGAGAACGGCGCAGAACGCGCGTTTGCTCTCCGACGTGCGTTCGCTCCCCGTGAAAGCGCGCGTCCCTCGCGCCCTTTCACTCGCACATACAACGTCCGGAGCGCGGCGACGATTTCATGATTTCATCGCCGTTGACGTCATACGGAACCTCACGGCGACGGCGACGGCAACGCCGACGACAGAAATCTGCTTTGGAGTGTCCATATAATTGCTATCGCAATAAAAAAAAAGGTGCAGCCTGCGGTGTCAGGCGGGCTGCAATGGGATAGAATGTCTCGGCCGTAGTTGAATTCTCGGCCGCTTGGCTGGACCGAACGGCGCTAGCTGTCGGGGTTGGGACGCGTCAGCTTCCACGCGCGACGGCGTTCCGAGCGCGTTCCTGATAGGGAGCCTACATTCAAGAACAGCGCTTCCATGTAGGCTCCCTAGTTCCTGACGAATTTTCTATGCCGATGACCGGCTTTTTTATGCTTTTTTATGTCCCCGGCTGGTGCGCCGCGGTGGATGACACTGTTTTCGATGCACGCGGCAGGCCGCACTTTTTTTTTATCGAGTGGCCGTGGCAGTATCCTGTCTCCCTTAGTTTCGGGAATTACACATACACACAAAGAAACAAGAAAACAATTAGGGGCAGCTTCATATTAGTGGTGCTAAAACTGGGCAAACAGCGAAGCTGGCGACCCCACCTTGCTTGATTTCGGTTCGGCCAAGTTTTTGCGAGGTTATGCTTCAAGACTCGACCACGTTTCGCGCAAGATCCCCCCGGAATCATCGACAGCCCAAGGAGCAACGAACACTCGGTCATTAGATTATTTGGACGCTGCTGGACGTTCAAACACTTTTGCTCGGGCTCGTAACTCCAGATCTTCTGCGAATCGCCGACGTTTTCCGGCGCATCGGCGGCGCGAAACTCGGGATCGGACCGAATTCATCTCACTCGCTCTCGAGTAGCGGCACGGTGGCTTTCGCGCCGCGCTTCCTCTTCTTCGGGATGATGCTCTTCGGCCGCCCCACCTTCGTGGCGATGTGCTCGGCGCGGAGACGGCAGGGCTTTTGTGTCGCCGCGGCGGCGACGCGGAGTTATATATCCCATGGGTTGGCCCAGTGACGTCACGGCTTAGCTGCGCTTCTGGGCAGCCGCGGCAAATACTCCGCACGGCGCGGTGACGTCATGGCTCGGCAACGCTAAGGCTAAGCGATGCGACGCGTGATGACGTCACGGCTCACGCAGCTGTGGCGAGGCTCGGCGCGGTCAGAGCAGCTGGAGCGAAGCGTTGCTTAGCGACGCATGGTGACGTCATCGCCAGGCGGAGGTTTTGCGGCGTACACTCGACGGACCATCCTCGAGTTTCAACAGCTTCGCTAGTTCACAGCGGTACGTGCCATTGCGCTAATTGGACACTTTCTGCACAACCTCCAGGATCGGCCCATATTTCTGCGAACAATTTGTAGCTGAACCTCGAGTTTAAACAGTTAACCTGTTAAAAATATCCTGAGCCATTCCACTCTGTGAAGGTGGATGACCAGTGAAGCTGTTTAGCACGTAGGCGCGTTGCTGCTCGGGAGTCCGGACTACACGCGGCCTCCCCGCTAGGACAACAGAAGAGAAGTGAAATTGAAAATGGAGAACAGCAACTTGTCTTTATGGTTTTTTATATACATGCGCGTGCACGACGGCACCGCCGCCCCGAGGAGCCGGAGGAAACTATCCTCCATCTCAGTAGTACCTTGCAGCAATGTGGTAGCTGCAGGGCTCGTTAGCCAATAGGAAAGGCGAAAGCCCTTCAAGATGCGTTTATCCGCGCCACGTCGTCTGCTCGGCGTCTCTCTGGCGTCTGCGCGCCTGCTTTGTCGGTATACTTGCTCCCCGCAGTTAATGTAGTTTGTTTATTACACCTGAGACTGTAAGGAAATGATGAGGCTCATAACTTTCGCCCGAGCAAGACGAAGTGTGGCTGTAGTAACGTCACGTATATTACAGCAGTCGCGAATTACGCATCGTTACACGCTACAACTTAAGTCACTAAACATCACTTATTGTGCTGCCGAAACTCGCCTGATACTGAAGCCCGACAGCTCAATTTCCGCTTGCCCGTTACAGATAGTGGCTGCCGCAATGAATGAGGGACTGTGTGTGCACTGAGTTTAAGAACAGTAAATGCATTAAAAAATGTGTTTTTCAAACTAGAATCATAGGTCATTTACGCTTGCACGTAAAAAGAGACTGGCTTTTGATATGTTTCTCTTAATTGCACTATATAGCTTATGGAAGACACGCATGTTGAACCGAAACGCTGAACCTGTTGTTTCGCCCAAATTTTAGTACGTTCGAATGATTGGCCACTTGGAGGACATATATGACTTAACAAAGTTTCAACTGGATTGGTACCACCTCTTGATAAGTTGCTTGTCGTTGCCACTTTTTAAAGTTCAAAGATACTTGTAGTTTTTGTGTGTGCATATGGTGTGATCAACGTGATTTATAGGTCCTTTCCAGGCCATGCATACGAGATGTGTTGGCTATAGTGCTTGCACGTTTCTCGCGTATAGTATTTCTCTCGCATACATCATCATCATCATCATCATCATCATCATCATCATCATCATCATCAGCCTGTATTTTATGTCCACTGCAGGACGAAGGCCTCTCCCTGCGATCTCCAATTACCCCTGTCTTGCGCTAGCGTATTCCAACTTGCGCCTGCAAATTTCCTAACTTCATCATCCCATCTGGTTTTCTGCCGACCTCGACTGCGCTTCCCTTCTCTTGGTGTCCATTCTGTAACCCTAATGGTCCACCGGTTATCTATCCTACGCATTACATGGCCTGCCCAGCTCCATTTCTTCCGCTTAATGTCAACTAGAATATCGGCTATCCCCGTTTGTTCTCTGATCCACACCGCTCTCTTCCTGTCTCTTAACGTTACTCCTAAGATTTTTTGTTCCATCGCTCTTTGTGCGGTCCTTAACTTGTTCTCGAGCTTCTTTGTTAACCTCCAAGTTTCTGCCCCATATGTTAGCACCGGTAGAATGCAATGATTGTACACTTTTCTTTTCAACGACAGTGGTAAGCTCCCAGTCACGATTTGGTAATGCCTGCCGTATGCACTCCAACCCAATTTTATTCTTCTGTAAATTTCTTTCTCGTGATCAGGGTCCCCTGCGAGTAATTGACCTAGATAAACGTACTGCTTTACAGACTCTAGAGGCTGACTGGCGATCCTGAATTCTTGTTCCCTTGCCAGGCTATTGAACATTATCTTTGTCTTCTGCATATTCATATTCAACCCAATCCTTACACTTTCTCGATTAAGGTCCTCAATCATTTGTTGTAATTCGTCTCCATTGTTGCTGAATAGGACAATGTCATCTGCAAACCGAAGGTTGCTGAGATATTCGCCGTTGATCCTCACTCCTAAGCTTTCCCAGTCTAAGAGCTTGAATACTTCTTCTAAGCATGCTGTGAATAGCATTGGACAGATTGTGTCTCCTTGCCTCACCCCTTTCTTGATAGGTAACTTTCTAATTTTCTTGTGGAGAACCAAGGTAGCTGTGGAATCTTTGTAAATGTTTGCTAAGATATTCACGTATCCCTCCTGTACTCCTTGATTACGCAATGCCTCTATGACTGCTGGGATCTCTACTGAATCAAATGCCTTTTCATAATCTATGAAAGCCATGTAGAGAGGTTGATTGTACTCCGCAGATTTCTCATTACCTGATTTATGACATGGATATGATCCATCGTAGAATATCCCTTCCTGAAGCCAGCCTGTTCTCTTGGTTGGCTGAAGTCAAGTGTTGCTCTGATTCTATTGGAAATTATCTTGGTGAATATTTTATACAATACTGAAAGCAAGCTAATGTGTCTATAATTCTTCAGTTCTTTAACGTCTCCCTTCTTATGGATTAGTATACAATGTTGGCGTTCTTCCAGCTCTCTGGTACACATG
This sequence comes from Dermacentor silvarum, assembly GCF_013339745.2. Classification (NCBI taxonomy): domain Eukaryota; kingdom Metazoa; phylum Arthropoda; class Arachnida; order Ixodida; family Ixodidae; genus Dermacentor; species Dermacentor silvarum. Next base: position 194,414,446 of record NC_051156.1, on the reverse strand, counting down.
AAGTTGTGAGGCATTGCGTATAAAGGGCCGCAAGCTTTTCAAGCATGATATCTCCTCCATCTTTGATTAAATCTACTGTTATTCCATCTTCTCCAGCAGCTTTTCCCCTGGTCATGTCTTTCAAGGACCTTCTAACTTCAGCGCTAGTTATAGAAGGAGCCTCTGTATCCGGTTCATGACTATTTTGAATGAAAGTAGCTTGGCTGTTTTGGGCACTGTACAGGTCAGTATAGAATTCTTCCGCTGCTTTTACTATGTCATCGAAATTGCTGATGATATTACCATGATTATCTTTCAGTGCATACATCTTGCCTTGTCCTATGCCAAGCTTTCTTCTTACTGATTTAATGCTGCGTCCATGTTTTACGGCTTCCTCAATCTTTCCCACGTTATAATTTCGAATATCCCTTACTTTTTTCTTGTTGATTAGTTTTGACAGTTCAGCGAATTCTATCTGATCTCTTGAGATAAGAAAGAATCCGGGGTAGGTTTTCTAGTGCATAACAACATAGCGGGCAACATTGATGAATTCTACAGCATTAATGAGAGAGTAGCAGTCGTCGTAATAAAGCTGAATAGGAGGTACAAAATGAAGGTAGTACAAGCCTATGCCCCAACCTCTAGTCATGATGAGGAAGAAATATAACAGTTTTATGAAGAGGTTGAACTAGCAATGAGAAAGGTGCAAACTCAGTATACTTTAGTCATGGGCGACTTCAATGCAAAAGTGGGGAAAAAGCAGGTTGGTGAGCAAGCAATTGGCAACTACGGCATCGATTCTAGGAACGCAAGAGGAGAGATGTTAGTAGAATTCGCGGAAAGGAATAGGCTCCGAATAATGAATACCTTCTTCAGGAAGCGCAGCAACAGGAAGTGGACCTGCAAAAGCCCTAGTGGAGAAACAAGGAATGAAATAGATTTCATACTCTCTGCCGATCCAAGCATAGTGCAGGATGTAGAAGTGTTAGGTAAGGCTAAGTGCAGTGACCATAGGTTAGTGAGGTCTAGGATTTCTCTCAGTTTGAAAACAGAGAGAGTGAAATTAGTCAAGAGGAAACAGGCCAACCTAGAGGCAGTAAGGGTAAAAGCAGACCAATTCAGGCTGGTGCTTGCAAACAAATATGCAGCTTTAGAAAAGGAAGATAAAGACAACATAGAGATAATGAATGAAACCGTAACTAGGTTGATCTCAGAAGCAGCAATTGAAGTGGGAGGTAGGGCACCAAGGCAACCGGTAGGTAAGCTCTCCCAAGAAACAAAGGACCTAATAAAGAAACGACAGAAGATGAAAGTGTCCAACTCGCATACATATGATCCAATAAATACCATGTAAGAAAAAAAAGAGAGGATTGGCGTGGCTCAGTGGTAGAGTAGTTGACTCTCGCGCAGAGTGTCAGGTTTCGATACCGGTGGGAACTTTTTTTTTTTTTTTGCGATAGTTGCGACGGACACCGGTGGCAGCGGACATCATCGCCAACCGAAACGGCTATTGGAATGAGCCCATAACAGGTTACGCCGTAGAAACAGTAACGCATTGTGGTTGGACGAAGCCTGCCGCTAGCATCCGTTGCTACTCCCGTCAACGGCTCCGGTACACGCGTGTTTTCTAATAGGTACTATACGTTTACGAACAAGATGAAACTTGTCACTTACAATTTTCGACCATGGAACCCAATTTTTTGACAACGGCGTCACTAGGCTGAAAGAACCACACGTGTACTACAATGCTTCATGGCTACCGTCAGTGCGTGCATGTACTTCTCACGTTGACTTATATACATGTATTTTATCCGATAAGAGTGCCTTTGCTTTCAGATTAAGGCGACTTATGACCGCGCACTTTCACTCCATGGGTTTCTGCTACAGTCCGAATTAGAAGCGTGCTAAATAATATTAAGCAGTTTCTTAAGCGATATATAAAGTACCAGAAATTACTGAGTTACCTTGCGACAGCAGTTGTGTCGTATCCTTGAGAACTAACTGTGCTGCTTTACTGGAAGTTGCAATGTAAAATATGCCACGCGTAGTCTCTAAAGTTGAAATGCACGAAAACAACAAGATATGTGCATCTTTAATAAAGGTTGAGAAACGAAGAGTGCAGTGCGTGTTGTTATTTGTTGCTTTTTTATTTTCTTTAGTATGACTCCCTCTGTCGCCTTAACAGCGCGGAGGCGGCCAGAGCGACCACCTGGGTTGTTTAAGGGAATGCTTAGCCTCAAACCACGTCCACACTGTCGTTGAGGGGACAGGTATATATACAATCAGCTTGATGACTGAAGCGCATAAGTGAACTGGAAAGAGAAAAAAAAATGTGCTTGAAAAAAAAAAACGCGTCAACGTAATGTGAGCCTGACTCTCGAGCGGTGAGTCTACAGCGCGTCTAGAAGCAGCTAAATGGTCGAGTAATGGCCCCTTCCCCCCCCCCCCCCCCCACCCACCTTTCACCAAGACCACCACGTTTGCTTATAGCTAGAGAGTGCGACTGAGACGAAGTGGGGCTGTTTGTTTTCACAACTATAAGAGGAGCCGCACTTCCAACCAACCATGCGGCTAAGCTTACGCAAACGTTTCAAAGGTTATGAGGAGAACGACCCCTTGCCACAGGTGTTCGAGGCGGGCTGCTCATTACGCCGAGAGGCTTCGGCGAAAGAAAAACAGAAACCACGGCCGAAACGCGAGGTCAAGGCTCGACGCGCGTAAACGCAGCGACGGCTTCTCCAGTGAAAGAAATTAGCGAGTCGGAAAGCGCGCGCCGTTGCGCTTACAAAGGCATCCACTGCGGGACGATTACTACGCAAGACTGCGGCGCGCACGTTTGGGCGAAAGGAAAATTGAAAAAAAAAGAAAAAAAAATGGCTGTGGCTTAACTCAGTTATGCCTGGGTGTGCGTAGCGAGAGGTACGGTGAATCTTATTGTTTAGCTTGGTTCTCTCGACGGTTACATCTTTATCGTTTAGCTTCGTACGTCTGATTCTTTAGGTTTGGTTGTTACCTCTCGTTAAGTTATGGTTATATTAAAGACTATACATTTTAAAGTGTAACGCATTTATTTTGAAAGTCATCTTGTTGTTTCTCAATGGCCACAAACAGGCATATATATATATATATATATATATATATATATATATAGAGAGAGAGAGAGAGAGAGAGAGAGAGAGCCTGTCGAATACGCCAGCATCACACACTCTAAATGTACCCCATTTTCAATGATAATGCCGTAACCATGTACCAAGCTAGTATTAGACGGTGAGCTAGGTGCCCACTGAATAAAGCGGAGGTCGTCCTACCCTCTCAGGCTTTGGTCATTGTTCGAAAGCTTCGAAATTGGGACTAAGTCGACTTAGTTCGAAAAGACACTGTCGGTAATTCCCTTCATCCCACACGAAACAAAAAGCGGAAATGAAACAGAACGAAGTTAAACCGTATCAGTAAAATACTCTTCCGTAATACCAAAGCGGGTCAATCCTGCCTTGAGAAGAGCTCTTATAGGCTAGAAGCCAGAAAAGACGCACAAGCGAAGTACGGGTGGCGCCGCCTCCTGAAATTCGCGCCCCAGGTCGCCGTGACGTCATGGATTTTGACAGAGTCAGCTTGGGTCCAGTTAAGTGGTTATCGGTAAAGAAGGACTATATTGCGTTTTAATGAAACCAGAGGGTCAACTCGATATGTTTTGAGAACGTTTGCTGCGCCGAAACCACCCAAATGAGTACCCAAAAAATGATCTGCAATTTGTGACGTCATACTGACGTACAGGCACTGACGATTGCTGGGCGAAATTAAAGAAAGGAAAGCTGGGCCTTCACTTTGTCTACTAGTATATAGTCATCCATCTTCCGGCAGAAATTAATGACCATTTAGAGTTCTGAAATTAACACTTTACACGTCTAAAGTATTTTATTATTGTAAGGCTTTGTTCGTTTCTTTTTTTTCTCTCTCTCTCTCTCTTTAACACCCTGCATACGTACTTGAGCCTCTAGAAAGCCTGTTCACAACCGCGTATTCAGGCTTGCGTCGATAAAATATTCAAGTGCCACAAATTGGCCGCCTAGTTAAACATAAAGTACAAAGTCATAAACATAACTACAATACGTTGAGTTGCAATAAAGCCTCCGCGTATACTCCGTCTGGGTCATCACTCTGGGCATGAAATATGCAGTGGATTACGCGCAGCGCTTCGCAATTGAACGTGATGAATAGGACATTACAAAAAATAATTCTACACTCGTTTTCATGTCCATGATCAGTGACGGTGACCACTGTTCGTACTTTTCCATCGTCATTTCTTCTGCCTCCATCACTGCTTCCCTGACAGCCCCAAAACACTTTTAGTTTCCATTTCCACTCCACCTTCAGCCTTCATATAAACCTTCTAACAATAAAATATTACCTGCATTCAGGAATTTATTCGGTTTTCATTCGGTGGTTTTTTCCGGCTTACTCTGCGATGCAGTTTTGAAGTCCCCTATAGGTCAAGGCAACCTCGCACCCAGTTCCTATTAAGGCCTCACTCGCTTTCAGTAACACTTGTCGTCAGTACACGGCCTAGCTCCAGCCGCATTGCGTATGGATGAGATTGTCAGACGTAGGCGAGTCCAGCAAGGACTGGACACCTCAGATGAATGTCACGCACCATGCCCTGCAGTATGCTTGCAGCGGAACCGTGCGAAACGCGTTGGGTATTGCCGCAGGATTTTCCCGGGCGTTATTAGAGAGTCAATTCGCAATTAGATAGTTTTAATGCGGAATGATTATATGCCCCATTGTGCGGAAATCAATCGTAGTAGGCGTCACCGAAATATGGTACCAAAAATGACAATGACTCAGCGGTAAAAGATTAACACTCAGAAACCATTGAAAAGGGTTCTCACGTGGCTACTAAGTGAAGGAAACACTAAAGGATAGTGGTAGAAGTCATAGCCATGACCATGACTCAGCAAAAATGAGGATGACTCAGCGAAAGAAGATTAACACTCAAGAACCAATGGAATGCGTTCGGATGTGGTACTAAGTGAAGGAAAAGGCTAAAGTTTGACGGTCGATGTCATAGTCATGAGCATGACTAAGACTTCAGCCTTAAGGTCACTCAGGTGTAGCTAAAGGAACTCCAGATGACTCATGACAAGAATTTCATGACATGCGTGTCATGTAGGCCATGAAACAGTGGCCTACGTCTTGGTGCTCTCATGGTCGTTTCGTTAACTTGGTAGTTAACTCCCCGCACAGTACTTCGCATAACATCGATTCCCACAGGGCATGTGATCTGCCGGTGTTTTTTTTTTTTTTTTTTATCTACACACCCTGTCGACACACGCACTTTTGGTCAGAACCTAGTCATGTACAGCTTCGCTGGAAAAATGCGATTACCCGCGGAAGTGGGCCACGACCAATTTCGGATTTCAGAGCGCGCGATACCGAAACTGTAGCGACGCCCTGCTTGCGTCATCGCAGCGCGCTGGCTGCCCGCTGCTGTTTGGTTACGTACGCCATCTTTATGAAGAAACGAATAAGGCGTCTTATAATGGGTCAACATTCATCCACTGGCATGCGTGTTTAATGTGACTGCACAATTCTACCATGACGATAATATATACGAAGTACGGAGCACTGTACACACGGTACGTTTTCGTAGATGACTGTTCAAGTCAATTTTATTCCAGCATTTCTGTTGTACAAAAAAAAAAAGTTGCAGTCGCTTAGCTCGGCTATGCCAGGATATACGTAGCGTTAGCAAAGGTTCAGCTGATTATTCTTAGCTTATTCTTAAGATTATTCTTAAGATAAGATTATTCTTATGAGTCAAGCTTCTCCGTTCTTCTGCGCTGTTGAGCAGCATTTGCGCTCTCCTTCTCCATGGCTATACCACACTGGCAAACGCCAGTCAGAAGCGCAGCGGCTCCAGCGCAGTGTCAGACGGCGACTGCACAGCGAGCGCGCGCCGGCGCCAGTGCGTCTACCACGGCTACGACGTCACTCCTCTGGAATGCGCAGACCGGCGGCGGTGAGTCGCGCGCGGCGGCGAGTCGCGCGCGGCGGCGGCGGAGTGCGCGAGAGGTGCCGGCTCCGGTGGCTCCGGTGCGCAAGCCGTGTGACATCACTGATCCTTGCGCATGCGCAGCACGGCTCTTGATGTGCCGCGCGAAACGGGCTTGGCTAGGCCAGTGTAGCTAACGCTACAAAACAGAAGAATGCTGGGACAAGCACAAATAGCTGCTAAGCTGCAGCTTGACTGGGTGCTTGCCCCATTACTTGGCACAAACAAGAAACACAAAAATTCATTTGATCGAAAAAAAGAAATATTTACAGATTTGAAATGGTCACGTAAAGAAGAAAAAAAGTTGTCGCAGTTTCACCTGAAAGGCGAAGCATCAATTGCGATAGTAAATTTGTAGAGAGCTATACGAAGTAATGATAGTAGCTTTATCAGCTGTATAAACTTGGACATGCAGCAGCACCGGCAACACGCAGAACTGTTGCCGACGCCGTCGGCGTTTTGCCCGCGTTCGCACAAAATGCGTGCGGCGTTGGTGACTGTTGCCGGAGCCTCTGATATAAATAGGCACTTGGTGCCGCAGCTAAACGTCGCCTCCCTTCCCTCCCCCCATCCCCCCCCCCCCCACGGCCTTTCGTGCGTCAGAAGAAGGCGCGTTTCTCTACATATATGGTGATTGTAAAGGAAGAAAGAGACGCCTACTTCTGCAGCCCTTAAGGGAACACGGCACAGAACGCGCGTTTGTTCTCCGCCGTGCGTTCACTCCCCGTGAAAGCGCGCGTCCCTCGGGCCCTTTCACTCGCACATACAGCGTTCGGCTTGGCGCTGAGCCGTGCTCCCTCAAGGGCTGCAGAAGATAGCGCCAACCTTTCCCTTTCCCTCAAGAACCACTTATCATATCGCGCGATTGGCGCTGAGCCGTGCTCCCTCAAGGGCTGCAGAAGATAGCGCCAACCTTTTCCTTTCCCTCAAGAACCACTTATCATCATCGGCGCGCGGCGACGATTTCATCTCCATTGACGTCATACGGAACCTCACGGCGACGGCGACGGCGACGCCGACGGCAGAAATCTGCTTTTGAGTGTCCATATAATATATATATATGGTGATTGTAAAGGAGGAAAGAGACGCCTACTTCTGCAGCCCTTAAGGGAGCACGGCACAGAACGCGCGTTTGTTCTCTGCCGTGCGTTCACTCCCCGTGACAGCGCGCGTCCCTCGCGCCCTTTCACTCGCACATACAGCGTTCGGCGGCGCGCGGCGACGATTTCATCTCTATTGACGTCATACGGAACCTCACGGCGACGGCGACGGCGACGGCAACGGCGACGGCGACGCCGACGGCAGAAATCTGCTTTGGAGTGTCCATATAATTGCTATCGCAATAAAAAAACACAAAGCACATCATGTAAAATACTCAAAAATCTGCAGCCACTGCTCCGTTATAGTATGGCACTGTATAATATAAAATGAACAGTCGCCTACAGAACAGCAGCCTACACAAAACGCAAGAGCAAAGATGAAAGTTCTTTCAAGACCACTGGGGTTGTAGCCAATAGTCGCGCTCATGCAACGAAGACACTACTTTAGATAACCTCCGTAGTTTTTCCGGTTACCTAGGCAAATTACTTCGCACCCTCATTTGAGTCTTAATTATTTCGCAAAAAAGTATACATCGTCGTAAAGAAGTTTTGTCCCGCGCATGAGCCTGTTATCGCAGTGCTTCTTTTGTGCGCACTGAGAAAAAGTAGCTGATCATTGTTATTAAAAAAATGTCACAGTTTCGCCCTAAGGGCGAAGCAATGAATGCGATAGCAACACAGCAATGTCATACGAAGTAAGGTGAGCGGCTTTGGTAGCAACAACACGCAGAACTGTTGTCGACGCCATCGGCGTTTTGCCCGCGTTAGCTCAAAATGCGTGCGGCGTTGGTGACTGTTGCTGGAGCCTCTGATATAAATAGGCACTTGGTGCCGCAGCTAAACGTCGCCTCCCTTCCCTCCCCCTCCCCCACGGCCTCTCGCGCGTCCGAAGAAGGCGCGTTTGCTCTACATATATGGTGATTGTAAAGGAGGAAAGAGACGCCTACTTCTGCAGCCCTTAAGCAAGCACGGCGCGGAACGCGCGTTTGTTCTCCGCCGTGCGTTCACTCCCCGTGAAAGAGCGCGTCCCTCGCGCCCTTTCACTCGCACATACAGCGTTCGGCGCGCGGCGACGATTTCATCTCCAAATGACGTCATACGGAACCTCACGGCGACGGCGACGGCGACGGCGACGCCGACGGCAGAAATCTGCTTTTGAGTGTCCATATAATTGCTATCGCAATAAAAATTGTCGCAGTTTCACCCGAAAGGCGAAGCATCAGTTGCGATAGCAAATTAGTAGAGAGCTATACGGAGTAAGGATAGTAGTTTTATCAGCTGTATAAACTTGGACATGCAGCAGCACCAGCAACGCACAGAACTGTTGTCGACGCCGTCGGCGTTTTGCCCGCGTTCGCATCGAACGCGCGCGGCGTTTTTATATAAAAACGCATTTGGTGGCGCGCAGCTAAACGTCGCCTCCCCTCCCTCCCTCCCGTCCCCCCACAGCCTTTCGCGTGACGGAAAAAGTCGCGTCTCTATATATGGAAAGGAGGAAAGAGACGCTTAATTCTGCAACCCTTCAGGGAGCACGGCGCAGAACGCGCGTTTGCTCTCCGACGTGCGTTCGCTCCCTGTGAAAGCGCGCCTCCCTCGCGCCCTTTCACTCGCACATACATCGTCCGTGTAGTTCAAATCCAGCGCTAATGCAGCTCCACTAACTGAAACCTTTTGAAGAGCGAAGCAGTGATGCGTCGGTGTTTTCCTTGTGTTATGTGTTGTGCTCTTCCTGCACAAGTGAGGAGGAATCGAGCGGTTGTGGGGTTGTGGCGCCCTCGCTTGCGCTGCGCTAGTACCAGACTGGCGTTTCGGAAGCGACTTTCCCGAGTTTCTGCTAATTCCCGCATATCCCTGTCTCATAGCCGCATATCCAATGCGGGTACGCGCCAAACGTGATTTTATTATCGTTAATCGTGACGTAACTGACGAGCATGTGATGTTATTGATGTCATGCCCAATTTGTAATTTTAGTCATACATTCGTACCCTTCCATGCCAATTTTGGTATACATACCAAGTGAACGAGACGGGAGTTTTCGGCGGATCTTGCTTTTGTACGTGACCACGACGACATGACATCACATTAGACGCCGACAGCCCGGGCCCCTTAAGTGCTTCGCGCTTAAAAAATGCGCCGACGGCGCAAAGGGTAAAAACAAGTCAGAAAATGCTCGGATTGGCGTCCGATTACACAGGGAAGTTCCTGTAAACAAAGGAAATTAACGGCTTGGAAAAGAAAATTTTGTACATTTCGGTCTGGCTGGGAATCGAGCCCGGCCTCCGATGTGCGAGACGAGCACGCTTCCCCGGTGCTACGGCGGCCCCGCGGTTCTGGCTGACTATACGTGGGCATAGTGCGTGCGTCATTGCACACGTCACGTCGCAGCCATGTGGCTGACTAAAGGTGTGGCTTAGTGCGCGCGTCATTGGGCACGTGACGTAGCAGACAGTGGGGAGGAGGTGGCGGCACTCCCTGAGTGTATCAAATGAGCGCGCTCATGACGTTCCGAGGCCTACAAACGGTGTAATACTTTCGCATTCCCCACACGTAAGCAGTCTCAAGTGTCTGCGCCGAATTACTTTTTTTTAGGGTCTCGGAGATGTACGAGCGAATAGACAAGCTGTGGTGTTTCTCAACTAAGGACATGTTTGAACCGAGCAACGAGCGATGGAGCGAGGAGACGTACACAGCCACCAGCGATGTGCATGTCTTTCGTACGTTAGTTCCGTGTTTTTTCACGCGCTGGTATTTGAATATGACGAAAAAAATTACAGTTGTATCGTTCTAAAAACGGGGAGAACAGCGGTGTGAATTAAAGGGCAAGCAGGGGATAGTCGATGTTGTAGTTGAAGTTAGGAGACAGAAGTGGAGTTCCGTCAGGTCGTGCAATGCATAGGGCGGGCAACCGTTGGTCTATTAATTACAGAATTGGTGCCACGAGAAGGGAAGCTCAGTCGACGAAGGCTGAGAATTGTGGTGTGTTCTTGCAGCCGTTGGATTAAGTGCAGTTGACACAAGACAGGGGGTGATCCGTGGTAGAAGCTTTTGTACTGCAGTGAGCATAATATAGAATGACGGCGATGACTCGCGACTAAACGACAACGCTTGTAAACAAAGAGGCACAGTGTGGGTAAAATCGGCTGACGTTGACACTTTTTCCGTATTCGCGTGTCAATGCTCTTATTATTATTTGCCAAGTGACTTCTGAAAAATGCACGACACGTACGTATTAATCGTGTCTTCTAAGAAAATTCTCGCCGGTCGAACTTGTCAATTGTTTTTCTCTTGCCTATATAGTAAATGCGACGGCAACAGTACAACACAATAGAACTTTATTTTTCCACCACAAACGCGAAAGAGGCAGTGGGTAAAAGCTGCCCCTAAGAGCAGCTTGACAGGAGCCCACAGACCCCTCAGGGCAATGCAATCGGCGTTAGCAGCAAACGCGAGACACTCCACTAAATGTGGAAACCCATATCAGCCAAATATGGCAAGAAAATAAAAAGAGAGAAAAAAAAATGTCACAGTTTCGCCCTAAGGGCGAAGCAATGAATGCGATAGCAACACAGCAATGTCATACGAAGTAAGGTGAGCGGCTTTGGTAGCAATATGAATTGTAGTAAACATGAGCTGATTAAGTAAGGAGGTGTGCTGCGGCGTAAGTAGACCGACATGACGAGAGACTCGATGACCACGAGAAGGCGCGTGTGAAACGGTGGTGTTGATGAGAAGCGCTTCCCGTGGGCAGCGCGTGCGAAGGGACACATCTGTAGCGCTGCACTGCCGATCCGGGCAGCATTGCATGTGTAGCGTGCGTTGGAAAATGTGGCCCGACTATTACTAACTGAATGAACAAGCGTGGTGTGAGCGCGCACAAACAAACATGAATAGTTCACACTGAATGACTGCAGACAACGACCGTCAAAACTCTGGCAGCAAGCGGATACGCCGCAGCGGCGAACGTACGTGCGGTCTATCGCTTCAACGGAAACTGAGCGCATAAAGTTCAGAGCCGTGTGGAGATAAGAGACGGTGCGAGCGAGCGACGATCGCGGTTGTTGGCAGCGTAGAAGTGCGCCCCCCCCCCCCCCCGCTCCCTCCGGCGCTGGCTTACCGCTTCCTTGCTTGCGCGTGGGAGATTGAGTGCGTTCGCTCTCCGTGATAGCGCGCGTCCCCGCACGCTTCCGCTGGGGCATACGGCGCGCGGCGAAGATTTTATCTATACGGAACCTCACGGCGACGCCGACGGCGACGGCGACGCCGACGGCAGAAATCCGGTTGAAGTGTCCATATAATTGCTATCGCAATAAAAGCTTTACAACATGCGTGGATTTACGCCAAAACTCACGTCCATCGAAAGAAGTAAATGTAACGTGGCGGTTCGTTACCCGAATGGAAATGATTTATATACGCAGAGAAAAATTAATTCCAAGGTCTCGTTGTCTGGTTCTTCAAATATCGATTCCAGTTCTATTCCATTCATTCAAAAGTGTATAGGCAGTGTATTTGCCAACAACGCCGCCACATCTCCGTGACGTCACGTTTCTGCGGCTTGTTTATACGTTTTCCCGGGATACAGAAGCACGTACCTGGGAACAGGTAGCTTCGATGACGATGTCGCGTGACCACGCAACGCTCTAATAGCGTTCTTGTGTTGCCCGACATTTGCTTTCTTACCAAGAGATAAGATACAAAAATGCATTCGTAGCGACCGTGTCGCAGCGGACACGTTTGTGCCAGCGTGTCAGCAAAATAACGTCGGTCATTGGAACTGAAGTTTTACGCGCTTGGGTTCAACACAGAGTAACCCACGATGCTGTTCGCATCTTTAGCGTTTTCAATAGATTTCGGGCGTGAATGCTATATAACTCTCTCACGTGCTGATATTACGAGATTATTCTCTTAATATTCTATTATAGTTTTGAAACTCTCTCTCATACGCCAGAATTGTTTCGTATGCCAAAACGCTGAAACTTTCTAAGAGAAAGTTATGCTATACGCTGAAGCTGTTTAATACAGCTTTAGCATAATGTCGACGTCTAATACGTCTGGGCTATACTAAATCCATTGTCGCTACGCCATGTATATGTACGGGTTAGAGAGTTCTCAGACAGGCAGACAGACAGACAGACAGGCAATGAACTTTTATTGAGGTCCTGAGGTACTAGCCGGCGGAGACCCGTTCGGGCCCCCGGCTCGCCGCTGGCTGCTCACATGTCGGAATCGGGAGGCCAAGCCTCTCCGCTCATTCACGGGCCCTCTGGACGGCCATGGACTGGAGCTTGAGTTCCGTACTAGAGATGGCCTCGTCCCAGTTCTCAGATATTTTAGATTTAAAGCGTTAGAGTATTCTCAAATGTGCTAGTATTCAAAAGCTATTTATTATAATTTTCAAAATATCTAAATGTTATAAATCTCTGGTATGCTAATATTGCTAAATCATTTTTAGATAAAGCTTTAGCAAATGCTAAAGTTCGGTAGTATAGAGAGTGCTAAAAGAGCTCACAGAGAATGCTAAAACTCTGCATCATTTTACCATTAGCGTATAGCCTAAACGTCCAGTACGTGTTGGCTAAGCTGATTCAGTTGTCGCGGCGCCTAGTATACTGGTTAGAGAGTTCAGATACATTTTATAGAGCCTTATCATGTTATATCTCCCTAATGAGCTAATATTCTATAGTTACTTATTAGAATTCCAAAGCTTTCCAGTTATCAGAATTTCAGAACTATCCTGCATGCTAATGAGCTAAAACGCTCCTGGATAGAGTTATAGCGAATGTTGAAGTTTTGCATTGTAGACGGGGCTAAAAGTGCGCGCAGAGAGTGCTAAAAATCTACATTGGAAAGCGTTTGCAAAGCTTAGAGTCTAGAACGTGTCGGCAATGCTAAACCAACTGTCGAAACGCCAGACGATGGTGACCGTGGAACGCGCCCGCGAGCAGAAGAAGCACGCAATACAGGGCCGAGCACGAAGACAGGAAGACGCCGACAGCGAAGTATAAATAGCCTGAACGCAGGACTCCTTTCACTACTGCATTTGCAATCAAACACTCGCGAGGCTTAATTACACTGCGTGCAGGGACACCTCGGGCCATTATATTGCATCCTGCAACGTGCACTATGCATCTCTGCTCGGCAATCCTGGGCGGGTGCTAGCTACGCCTTTAAGAGGATGTTCGCGGAGCGACTAACAGACGCTTAAATGCGCGTTCTGGGTAATGCGAGACGGAGATAAATACATCAGTGCTGTGATGCGGCATTCGGGATTCCTGGGGGGAAAAGAAGAAGGGGGGGGGGGGGGGGGACTAGCGACGACTGACTCTGTCAGCGCTAGAAGCCGCTAGTCTATAGACCAGCGGCTCCAACTTTGTTCGACTCTGTAGTAGCGCGTACAGCTGTACGTGCAACAAAGTCTTGGATTTTTTTTTTGTCCTCCCATGTCTGGTTTACATCAGAAGTGCAGTGATGCCTGGCTTACACGGATACCGGTATATAGACAGAGGCACACTGTGAACGGTTAGGGCCTGCAACAGAACTACAACTACGGCAGAAAACAAAACTGCCTTTATATTTATGACATAACATATGTTATGACGCAACGGAAGAAAAATCTCGTTTAATTGGTTGTATTGATTGCTGTTCATTGAAGAAGGAAAAAAACGATAAAAACGGGACATTTGGTCATTCCGACTGAGTCAATTCGGGACTCGGAACTTTTTACTCCAAAGTTTGGACTGTCCCTCTAAATTCGGGGCGGTTGGCAACCAATCCAACCAACATGGCGGCCAATCGAAGTCCGTTATTATTACCACGAGAAATTATCTCTCTTCTCGCACTCCTTTGTGGTCTCTTCCCTTTATCCATGACGATAGCAACGTCTTGTCGGTACAATGCCAATGGCTTGTAAAAATTTATAATTAAGCAATGACCGTGGTTCTTACAGTGTATTGTAACGTTAAAAAAAACAGAAAACATGAGAAACCTCCTGCGCCTAGAGAGGGCTTTAGGTTAACGTCCTTTATACCCTCCGCGTGTAACGGTACATTGAAGCCTCCATGTACGTCGTCGCGGAGGAGCATCGAGCCGAGCCCCCTCTTTAAGGGCTACAGTCTCTCGCTCATTATGCCAACAACAGCACGCGTCCCCGTTCATTTCCGTCGCTGCGGCCCTGCGCGCCGGAGAGTCGCCTTCTCGGCATGACCTTCGTGTGTGTCTCCGGACTCGAAGGGCTGCTCGCTTCTCATTTCGTCGTCTTCCGCGCACCGCCCACGGACAATCACGCCACCCGGAGCGTGCCGAGCGCGCGCATGCAACAGCGTCCCGAGCAACAAGGGCGCTTTTGTCTTTGCTCGGAGGAGGCCATTCATCTTGGATCTAACAAAGGATAATACACGTACACAACGCATGCGCATAATGTATATCCTTTTTCGTGTGCTCACGCACGCGGCGCTCTCCCGTTATGAAGTCATTTTTGAAGAAATTGCGGTCACTGGACCAAGTCAAGGTGAAAATAACACAGAGACGTTTCGGGACCCGTACGGGTTCCTCGATCCCGCTAAAAGCGGGCAAGAGCCGCAAGTCGTTTTTATGCCAAAATGTGACGTAGAGAACGGGTGTAGTTGGCAGGCAGATTTCCATCGGTCCTGTTAATACTGTTGTCCGTAGTTTGAATAAATAAAGATTCTAACAAGAGTCGCGTCATCGGATTCTTCTTCTTAGCTATTATAGCAGCGTTTTCCCAATCGATGCGGTGACTGCGATTGTCAGCGTGTTCGGCAAGGGCGTTCGAGGCTTTTTTTTCTTGTTGGATACGTCATACAATTTCCTATACATTTACTACGACATACAATTTACTACAGAATATGAGGGTGACAATAGCCTCCCCTTCCTTGACGTCCTCGTGCGGCGAACGGGACTCTCATTTGTCGTGCACAGGAAGGCGACTCATACCGGCTGGTACTTAAACTTCAGTTCATGTCACCCGGCTTGCCACAAGCAATCCGTCGTCTCATCTCTCGTGACGCGGGCCACACGCATCTGCTCAAGTGACGACTAAATGCAGAACGAACTGAACACAATTCGTCACGAATTATCCAGGAACAGGTACCCCAAGGAGTTTATTAACAAAATGGAAGCTCGTGTCCTCCATCCCAAGCCGTCTCAAGGCAAGTCGTTCACGAAACGCGCTGGCGTCCCATATGTGCCCGGCGTCAGCGAAGCTCTTAGCCGCGTATTCTCAAGATACGATCTTAGAATGGCACACATGCCATCCAACAAGCTGAGAAATCAGCTTGTTAATGTAAAGGATCGGCTTGAAAGCAAGAATTACCCCGGTGTTGTCTACAAGGTACCATGCGCAGACTGCAGCTGCAGTTACATCAGCGAAACCGGCAAATTCACAAGAAGATTAAAGGAGCACCAAAGGGTCGTCTCCAACAAGAAAAAAAGCCTCGAACAACCGTGCCGAACACGCCGACAATCGCAGTCACCGCATCGATTGGTCAAACGCTGCTATAGTAGCCAAGGAAAAGCATCCGATGACGCGACTCTTGTTAGAATATTTATTTATTCAAACTACGGACAACAGTATAAACAGGAGTGATGGAAATCTGCCTGCCAACTACGCCCGTTCTCTACGTCACATTTTGGCATAAAAACGACTGGCGGCTCTTGCCCGCTTTTAGTGTGATCAAGGAACCCGTACGAGGTCCGAAACGTCTCTGTGTTATTGTCACCTTGACTTGGTCAGTGACCGCAATTTCTTCATCATCATGTTACCTCACCAGACGAACTTTCCTCGAACTCTTGACTAAAAGTCATTTTTCATCGTGCAGTGAGCCGACGCAGGCTATATAATAAGCTGATATCCTCGATGCATCTTAACAATCCCGTGCACTGCAGTCGAAGGCCCCCCAGTTCGGGTTAATTCAATGAAGATAAAGGGAGCGAACACACTTATGTGTTTTGTACTTCGGTCGCCACGCTGCGATTGTCCCTGAAAGCTTTACACCGAAGTGCATTTGGAGTAAATGTATTATCTTTGCTAAAAGACGCGCTAAAGTGAAACAATGTCATTTAGCTGTTAGTCAAGCCAACTTGAGAGGATGAGTCATTGAGTGAGTGTGAGTACCTGAGTGGGTGGGGCAAGCGAACCCCCCACCAGTTCATTCGCAAGTGTTAAACATGCGTGACCGGCGCAGCGCAACGATATAACCGGCATTCGTCACTCCAGAGCGTTCACCGACTTTAGACGCTTCAGGAGAGACGAACATGGCAAGGACCTCCAGTCCTTCAATAACGACTAGAGATGCTTGTTTGTTGAAGATCTAGCAGTATTTATTCGTGAAGGCCCCTTGTTCATTGAGGTCAAGTGTTTAACGTCCCTAGAAGAACCGTGTTCCTCGTTGTAGAACTAGATATCTTTATTAAAAAGCAAGGACAAGGACTTTCATGTTCGGAAACAAAAAAGTACTAATGGTCCTCCTTTTGTATTAGAGACTTGAGGTCTCTACTACTTAAGGTCACTTGTTTGTTGATGTCTATTCTTTGAGGTCCCGTGTTCCTCGTAGTAGGACTAGATGCTCTTGTTACAGAGAACAGTAACAAGGACCTCTAATACTTGAACAATCCCTCTATAGTCATGTTACTATGTTCTTGTTGTTGCTGCTGATACTGTTCGCGCTAAATACATCTAATGAATTCGTACAGACTTAAGCCGGCTCGCCAAATGCTTCGGCGCATGTAATACGCATCAAGCACTGAGCGCGTACGTCGTGCGCAGGTGGCGTCTCCGGACTGGGCCGAGCTCCGGCAGCGCGTGCAGTGGCTGTGGCCCGTGCACGCGTACGGTCTGGCCTGCCTCTTTCTCGGCCTGGCCGTCACCGCCTTCCTGACGGCGCTCGGCCTGCGCGCCAGGTTGTCGGCGAGGCCGCACCTCTCCACGCTCAACGTCTTCCTGCTGGTGCTCGGCCTCACGCGCTGCTTGTGCCTGTTCCTCGACCCGTACGGTTCCAGGCAGGTGAGTCGGATGACTATATATCTCGACAACCGCACCTCGTCGACTTTTCAGTCCCTTCTCACACGTTTTCATCCGCGACTGGCACTCTATGCAAAAGTAAATGGTCAATAGGTCATTGGCCACTGCTAAAGCGCTCCTAAACAGTTCCACCTTGCCAAGTTCCATACGATAAAGTATTCTGGTATAAAACTACGTTTTTATCAATGTTTTTACCCAGCACTTTGCCTTGTATTTTCCAGTCCTGCCTAGTGGTGACAAAAAAACAAAAACAAAACAAAAAGAAAACGAACACTGATGTTCGCGCGAACCCTCTGCGTATTCAACGTAGCGCCATTTCACTTCGGCGAGCTGAACATTGCTACACACGGTTTGCTATTTTACGGAAGCGTGATTTACTAATGCAGCTTAACTTTATAGTATTATTTTGTGTCCCTTTAGCCATAAGTTTTTTAGGGTGTGTAATAAACATAACACATATAAGTGACGCTCGATTGCGTACTATTGTGTATACAGATTCATATCGGTGGACCACCCTTTATACCAGTCCATGACCGTCCTTCTAAGAGGGCTTATTCCTGGGACTTTCCGGGACCTCGTTCTGTGAAACTACTGCGCACTGTCATCATGTAATTGTATTTTTGTTACTAATGTAATAATGTGCTAAAGCGCGCAATTACAAAGAAACCCATTGTTGCGGTCGTCGGGCGGTGATTTCGCAGCTGATGCCTAGCGTGATGTTGGCCATGCTGTGGGACCTGGCCTTCCCGTGCCTGCTGTCGGCCTTCTCGCTGCTCCAGCTGGCCTTCGTGCAGCTCACGCAGGCCAAGCCCAGTCCCGCACGCGTCGGAGACGAGACGTGCGTTTCGCTCGTCGTCGTCTTCCACTTCTGCCTCGCCATCGCCTCGGACCTCTTCTGGGCCATGCAGAACTCGTTCAGGGTCAGCAGTGAAAACCCTCTTCTACATAGTACATAGCCAAGCGCCGGGTGAAGTCCTGTCTCTTCCTCGTACAATGAATGCCGACGACGCAGTGACTGACGTGGATTGGGTTGATAACAGACTGACCCAAATGAGGATACGTTACGTTACGGTGCATGTTCGCGATCGATGAGCTGTGCAGTTTATATCGTGAAACCTGGTTCCAAGGTCAAGGCGTAGTTACGCCGAAGGAACTAAAACACGTGTCCCGGGAATTGAATAAAGCGCCGTAGGCACGTCCGCAAAAGGGACGGCTGTGAACACATTTCTGGCAAATCAGTTCTCCAGAATCCCACAAGGTGGAAGAAAGTTCACGAAAGGAAAAAAATAGCATCGTGCTACGGTCGGGTGTATGACATCTTCCCTCTTTCATGAACGTATTTCTGTAATACAAGTTTACTTAGGCAGCCTACAGAAAGCATACGTGCGCGTTTTTTCTCCGAAGTATATACCGATGGTCTCAAGAGAGCCCGCGGACTTGTGGCCTTGCACTTTTGTAGACTAATGTCTAACGACTTTCTGCGAACGCACTAGTAAGAACTAAGTAATCAGCCACAATTGATGAAAGTAATATACTAGCGACTTCTGTCCGTATACACAGCTTTATGCAGTCAGAAGAGGACGTTTGCAAGAAGGTAAAGCAGTCTGCAAGAAGCCTATAGTACCCGCCGTGTTACCGCAGTGGCTATAACATTGCACTGCCGAGCTCAAAGTAGCAGGTCCGATACCGACTGCGGCGGTCCGCATTTTTATAGGGGGAAATGCAAAAATGCTCATGCGCTTAGATTTAGCTGCACGTTCAATAACCCCAGGTGGTCAAAATCAATCCGGAGTTACCCACTATACGTCGCGACTCATAATCAGACCGCGATTCTGGCACGCAAAACTGCAGAACTTAATTAATTAAAATTTTAAGCCTACAGACAATCTACAGACCATCCACATTTGACTTATAAAAGTTAAAGTAAGCCGTTGTTGAGCTCTTGCGCCAACATATTGGTCTCGGTTTCACCAGTTCGTCCGGACGCTGTCGTTGACCGTGCAGGGTCGCTACTATCAATACTGTCAAATTGCGCCAGGTCGTGACATTCCTCCATGTTTCAGTTTCGAGCCAATCACAGCGCGTATTGCCGCCTCATGAACCAATCAGAGCTGACAAGATGGCGAGCCCGACATATATGGCGGAAGTTGGCTCTATCCAGGAGGGCATGGAGTTTCCTACAAAATTTACCAGAGGAAACTCTGTCGCTGTGAGCGTTCAGGCACCGTGGGAATGATGGTTAGAACGTGGATCTGAGTAATATTTGTGCTTGCGGCTTCAGATGTTCTTGCTACGTGCGCGTGTGATCCACTACCGCTGCTGCTCTGCTGATTAACTCAGACAAGTTTAGGGTGATAACGATACCAACGTTACATTGGATCCGCGGATATTTTTGTTTTCAGTGCCTGTTTTAGTAGAACACCATTAACGTTGTAAATAGGTGATAACCGTTGCATAAACTGAATGTGGCGGTGGGGACCTTTGTCAGGCATGTACGCCTTTAGTCCTCACTTCCCCCTTGTACATCGCATTGTTACGTTTATACCACAATATTTGTCGAAAATGATCAATTTGCAAAAACACAAAGTCGTTTTAAGCCAGAAGACAAGTTTAGGCAAATCCATGTGCTAGCCATTTTCATGGTAGCTGAATCACCCTACTTACAGCTCCTGCAGGCACTAGCCCCGGGAGTTCCCTCTGTTAGTTGTAGGATAGCTACGTATAGGTTAGCGCAAGATAGATGTGCTTGGGTTAGTGTAGGGTAGATATAGTCCCGGATAGCGCCCGATGCAGATGACGACGACCGATAGACGTTTTACATATCGATTGGCGTGCGCCGCAGGTGGTGTGGCTGTTCACCCAGCTCTCGTTCACTGCCTGGGGTCTGTTCCTGTGCTCGACGTGCGTCTGCTCCTGCCTGCGGCTGCAGCAGTCCATCTCCCAGCTGCCCATGTTGCTATTCCTGCCTCCACAAGGTCCCGGGGACGCCGCCACGGAGGTCGCAGCATCTTCGGCCTGCTATGACAACAAAGGCATCATGGCTCTGGGAACACTAGAAAGGTCGGTGCACGGCTCCGAAGAACTGCTCCATAGAATTTCCAATGTTTAAGCTATGGACACAGTAAATGTGCAGAACATAGCTTAAAGGGTCCCTAAAACGGTTCGGATAAATTTTTTAGACGCGTAGGGTACAGCTACAGTAAAGCATTCACATCACAATTTAAGTGAAGCGTCTCATATTAAGAGGGCTACAAACGATTACAAGTTATCCTCCTCCCTAGCCATGCATTTCCTCCTCAACTCGTTCGCCTAGTGATCGGGGCTAAGCTCCGCCTTCGCTGGCTCTACGTCATCTTGTGACGTGTTGTCGTCTACTTCCGGTTGTCTTGGAGCCAGCGCGCGAAAGCTCTCCAACCTCTCCGCTAGCCGCCCGGCCGTCGATCCCCAGTGAGAGCGATCAAGCAGCGTGCGTTCCGAACATTCTGTCGCAGCGCCGAGCGTGTCCGGTATGCCGGTAACCACAGGCGAGCTGGGCGTTTTGACGGATAGGCAGAGGCGTAAACTAAAGCCCCTCCATACCGCTGTGATGAAGGAGCTTCGTAGACGTACGTGAGCGGCCGGATCGGCATGCATGGTCCAGCCATCTGGTGGCGCAGAGTTTAACCAGCCAAATACAGAGCTAATATTCCTGTAACCAAGTGTAAAACATTTTAAACATATAAAAAGACAACGTGTTCAACATTACGCTCCTGCCGGAAATTTGAGCCAGCAGCAAAGTAGAGACAACTTGCGTTGCTGCTATATTAGCTGTGTGTTTGGTTGAGCTTTGTGCCGCCAGGTGGCTGCACCGTGCAAGCAGTTCATGTTTGAACCTCCGTTCATCACGCTAAAACGTGGTGAAACGGCCAGTACACTTGCGCTTGCGTTTACCTGAATACCGGACACGCTAAACTCTGTTGTGGCAATCCTTCGACGTGAAGTGACGGCCGCAAACGCGTAGATGCTGGCGCGGTTTGGATACCGACAGTCCGATGCGCTGCAGCCACTCCACTCGTCTGCTGCCTTGCAGCGGGGCTCGATGGCGCAGCTTGACATATGTCGCCGATCGCTACGTTTGCAGCCCACAATGCAACAAGGGCGAACCATGGTGCTCGCGAAAAGAAAGAACAAGACCAACACTGACCGCGCAGCTCTCGTCAACACGGAGCACGTTTTAACACAAGCAGACGACACTTGCTGTGGGCCGGAAGTGCTTTTAGTGTAGTGATATATTGTCCTTGTGCATTCTCTTTCTGTTACTTTCTTTTTATAGAAACAAATTTAACAACATCTAAACTATTAAGAACAACACTTGTTCACCATAATGTTGGAAAAATTATTGATGACGCTCCCTAGGCAGCCAATCGGGTAGCTGGCCCTACTGCCGTGTTATGGTCAAATCGCGTCACTTGGTCACAAAACTCAGCCGATTGGCGCACTGCGATCGATAGCGATGTACCTTTTTAAAATCTTATAATAAATTACACGCTTTACGTGGAGCGCTTAGATGCGTCAATTAATGATCCTAAGGACGTGCTCTAACGACTCAGTACGTCTGTACAAAATCATCAAAATCGTTTCAGGGTCCCTTTAATCAATCACCGAAGCTCTGTTCCGCACATACCCAAACTACTTCCAGTTGGTGCACGATTGCGTGATATTTTCCTGAAAACAAACTTAGCCGCGAGTCGGCGCTTCTTTTTTCCCTTTTCTTGTATCTCTCACATTCTGTAGGAGCTGCAGTTCAGCAGTGAATCATCTATGCCACCTCACCCAGCTTTCAGCTTTGTTACAATATACGGATCAAACTTATCTTCATAAAAGAGTAAAAAAATCCACAGGGTCTCTTTTGTTATCCCTAAGACGACTTGAAGGCGAAAGCCCAAGTGCCGATGCATGAAATACGGACGCATGACGTACACATCCCCCTTAATTCGCTTAGTCTACTTCGCTTAGCCATCCCTCTTAATTCGCTTACTCATCCTCTTAATTCGTTTAGTCATCCCCTCGTCGACGCGTTTTCGCTCAAGGACTTTGGCGGCCGACTGAACGATGAGACATATAAGGCTTTCGCCTTTAATAAAGACAAAAGTTGAATCTTTCAAAAGCCGACGCAGTCCCTCAAAAGACGGCGTGCTGGGCTGTTCCGCGCACTCTACCAGGTCCGGCAGTGGCGGTGCCGGCCGCTCTATGACCCGGAGCTACACGGCCAGCGGTGTCCCCATGCGCGGGGCCTGGGAGGCGCTGGCGCCCAGGATCCGGGTCACGGACGAGCACCAGCGCACCGTCAGCCTAAGCAGTGCGCAGGGCGCCGGGGGAGGACCCTCGTCGCCTTCCAACGGGCACAGGACCGCCAGTGAGTCGCTTCAAATGCCCCACAGACGAAAAAAAACCCACAGGGTCTCTTATGTTATCCCTAAGACGACTTTAGTGCCAAAGGTCCCTCTTAATTCCAAAGGTCGAGTGTTCGACTCCCATCCAAGGTCGTGGGTCCGAGTGCCTTAATTAACTATATCTTAATTAAATGGGCCTTAATTAACTCAGCCTCCGTTAACACCCGGTTCGACCACCCACCAAAGTATGCTAAATAAATAGATAAAAGGTCGAGGGTTCGTAGCCTTTTTGTACCTTTCGTGTCGCCGACGCGGTTTCGCTCAAGGTCGATTGACTAATGAGACATATAAGGCTTTCGCCTCAATAAGAAAAAGACAGGAAGGCATTGTCGAATTATTCGGACGTGTTCCTGGCGTCACGACACGAATTTCTGCCGTGAGCGAAATTTCTGTCGAGCCAGCCGGAGCGAGTGAGCCATAATGCCCTGCTCCCACGTGACCACCTTCTCCGTCGTGACGACATGACACGTGCAACTCCTGGGAAACGAATCTGAGATAACGTAAGGGGTCAACCTAGTGTCGACGCCAAAGAAGACAAGGTCGACGTACATTGTGATTCAAATATTGATTCTATGATTAAATGTTCATTATACATATTTATTCTGTATCTTTTTCATGTTCGTTATTCACTCACGTCGCATCCACCTTGTCGTCTATGGCGTCGAAACTTGGTTGGTCTCTTTGCTTTCTTTTTTTTTTTTCGTCCAAAAGGCCACGTGGGCCGATCCCGGAGTATTGTGCAGTCTATGGCCCAATGCTGCTAATGTTCTACTGTATCGGCGCTAATTACGCCCGTATCGTTATTTTACCAATTCAGCGACTAATTTTCGCTTGTGGCACCGGCGAAGTCACCTTCCAGGCATCCCTGCCTCGCGCGAGCCTTGCTTACTTAGTCTAAGCAAAGTCGTTCCCTTTCCCGAAAGTGTTTCGTACGATGGCTTTGCCTCAACACATTTATATCTACGGCGGTGCACCCTTTACAGGCGTATAGTGCAAAGTGTTTAATTTTCGACTGTACTGGCGCTAATTACGCTCGTACCCTTAATTTTACCTACTCTGCGACTAATTGTGGTACCATTGCGACTCGCTACGATGCTATGGAGGCACGAGGGGGCCGTTTATTGCCGGCACTGGTCGTTGCTGGCACCCAAATTCCGGATACGTCAAACCCCTGTGAAGTCAGCTAAGACCTTATCTTCAATATTGCCACATAAAAAAAGCTAGCTGTGAAGCTCGGCAGTATTTCTTCTGGGATTTCGAGGACCTTCATTTAAAGCAAAAAAAAAGACAATACGTTTGAATTTGTTACCTCACTACTCCTTTAAAATACGGACGTGTCATTTCTTTTTCTAGCGACGCCAAGAATAATTGATGTTGATTGCCCGCTTGTCCATGTCTCAACACTCCTGCTGCTCCTCGCGACCTACTGACGATCGTGATCGCGCAGGTTCTTCGTCGTCGACAGAAGGTCCGGAACCAGACCCGGAACCGGAACCTGACGCGGGACCTGATTTATCGAAGAGCACCGGTGGCCTACGCTCCCAAACTTCGCTGCCTCTCTGCCCGTCACAGCTCACTCGGGAACAGCAGCAGCCACTCATGGTACGCCCGCAACAGTTATATATCGTTTATTGCGTATACGATTCCGCTAAACTTAGGGTCTACGTGCGTAGTCACGCTGCACATACGCACGGCGACCAGCAGTTTTTAATGGTTTATTTAGCTTCGGCTCGCATTGCAGCTACAAAAGTGACGTTTTCTTACGTAGACGCTTGTTGCTTCGTATAGGCGCTTACGGGTGGATGACACCTGTAGGTGCCTATATAAAGTGCATAATTGACTAATTAACAAAAATACGCTAATTAAGTTTTAACTAATTATCTCATGGCCCATATTGCAATTTACAAATTCTAGCCGCGGAGTTCGCAAGGCGATGGATCCACTTGGAACGAATTGTCAGGATGACACCAGCTGCGAGGCATTGATTCCCGAACTTTGAGGAGAAATTCATTAGCATTCCGGTTACCTTCTTTTAACCAAACGCCATTTTATGCATTGAAACGCAAAAGTGACTGGAACGCCAATGCATTTCTCCGCAAAGTTCGGGAATTAATATCTCGAAACTGGTGTCATCCTGAGAATTCGTTCCAAGTGGATCCGCCTTGCGAACTCCACGGCTAGAATTTGTAAATCGCAATATGGGGCCATGAGGTAATTAGTTAAAAACTTAATCAGTGAAGTTTTGCTAATTTGTCGATTATGCATCTCAGTTTTTTTTTTTTTTTTTTTTGCGAGCAATGCCCGCCTCTTCGAGAAGACGAGCTCATGAACTAGAATTGTGCTATCTGCCACAGGCAACCTTTATAAATGTTTGGAAGTGTTCGCTGAAACACCCGGTACAGCAACGGAGCTCTCTGCGTAAAGCTTCCCCTATAGTTCAGTGGGATGCTGGCTCGAGCTAAGTGGCTAGATTGCATACCCGAAAACCGCAAAACACACGATCGAGAAAGAAGGCCGAGTTTTCTCCCCAGAGTTTGATGGCCTCCTAAGTGTTCGGCGCGCCTCGTAAACCTCGGAGCTCATGCCTAAAGCAGACGCGTTTCTTTAGGCCTACAACCAACTATGCTATAGGCACGCCGCACCGTATTTTCCGTCACCGCAGTCCAAGCTGGAGGTGGAGTTCGGCGTCGGCGAACAGCAGCCCTCCTCGGCCGTACGACGCGACCAGATGCGGAGACAGACCCTGCCGAAAACGAGCCATTCGACTCGGTCCTGGACCCGTTCCCGAGAAACCGCCGGTTCTCTGCTGTAAGTGGCTCCTCGATAGCCTTAAAGCTGTGCTATTGAAGATGCATGATATGACCGCTTTGATTGAATGAATGAATGAATGAATGAATGAATGAATGAATGAATGAATGAATGAATGAATGAATGAATGAATGAATGAATGAATGAATGAATGAATGAATGAATGATCAGATAGTTCGATATGTTTGCAAAAAAACATTGTTGCGAAATCCCATGGACCCTTCGCGACACTGCTGCACTCGCGTTTTGCACATAAGAGGACAACGCTGTGGACGCTGCGCAAGTAGTGCGGTCGTAAATGTCTCACTCCGCGCGTTTCGCGGTGGAGCTGCTTTAGATCTGACTTGCTTTCCGCGGAATAACTACTTCGTGTGTTAAAAATGCAACTCGTCGACGTAAGGCTATGCGTCAAACTACGTATTATTCGTGCACATTTGTGCTTCCAGTATGCGACGTACTACGTTTCGGTCGCGCGCGCAAGCGGTGCGCTGCGTCCGCTGGCTATGTCCGCTGGTTGCGGAAAGGTGTCACTCCGCTCCTCTACTGGTAAATAGGTGTTCATATCGGCGACGGCCTTCGCAGTACTAAATGCGGTCGTATTTCATGACATAAAAGCATGAAACGTCATGTTAAAACGAATCACGTGACCCATACATACATGCATGTTTTGATTTCAATATTATTTATTTATTTATTTATTTATTTATTTATTTATTTATTTATTTATTTATTTATTTATTTATTTATTTATTTATTTATTTATTTATTTATTTAGGCATACTATTGGCCCGGAGGCCGTCACAGGGGTGGGATACAGCACAGAAAATAAAAGCTAACATAATGTACATTATACGCTATGCACGCAAATTATACATTAAATACTGTCTTTTTGAGCATACATTCATAAAACACCAGGGCACTAGCCCAACAGTACAAATACAACAGCAATATACAGAGACAATGCACACAGTCTTTTCACATCCAACATAACGTACAAAACTACTTTGTTTAGGACATTATTTGCTTCAGCTTGTTTAAAAATTGTGTCACGGTATCACTTTGAATAATGGTTGTTGGTAGTCTGTTCCATTCGTTTATTGTTCTGGGGAAGAAAGAATTGGCGTAAGCATTAATGTGCAGTTGAGACATCCGGAAATTATGTTCATGTGTACCTCTTGAGGTTCTGCCTTGTTGTGGCGCTAAGTAGTCAGTAGTATTTATGTTAAAATGCCGTTTCCAAAGCAAGAAAAGAAACTTGAGTCTCGCTACATGGAGTCGTTCGGCTAAGGAGGGTAATTTAAGTGATTGTAACATTTCTGATAACAGAATCAGTTTGCGAGTAACGAGACAAAATAAATCGAGCAGCTCTTCGTTGGACTCTTTTAATCATGTTGATCAATCCTGTTTCATAAGGATCCCATACAATATACTGGAATATTCCAGTGTCGGTCTTACCAGATATAGGTAGGCAGTTAACTTAGCGTCTTTCGAAGCAAGCTTGAGCTTCCTACGCAAAAACCAGTTTCATTTCTGCCGCCGAACAAATGTTTTTAACATGTTCCTTTCAACTCAGGTTTTTGGAAATAGTTATGCCTAGATGAGGCACTACTTCTAGGTCGCATATGCAAATAGTGAGAGAAGTCTTCGCAGCGTTGCCTGCTGTGTATGAACAAAGTGCAGTTCTAGTCATAGATTGAACGCACCAACTGTAGAGGAAAAGCTGGGCGAAAGAAGTGGCAACCACAAAGGCACTGCCATGTTGCTACTTTTCATTTTCATAACACTAAAGATATTCAAAATATAGTGCAAAAAGAAACATTTACACGTAGCACGTACGTACTGACATTGTCCAAAGTTCATTCAGCATATTTTTTTGAAAAAAGTTATGATGGATACTTATGAAATGTCGATGTAAAACTTGCGGTGCGTGGAAGGATGTGTTTGCAAGCGCCTGAACTATAGATGGAGCCACCATACTGAGGGAGGCTCGGGATCGCGTTGATTGCGCGTCTCATATATCTGAATGGCATCTCGTCGTCTGCGCCTGCGCGCCTGCACAGAGTGGCAACACGGCGGTGCCCTTGCGGTTACCGATTTCAATACAAGGGCGCAATGGGGTGCTTTTCCGCTAGAGATGGTTATATTAACTCCATGGTTCCGGTATCCACGCAATCAATACAAATGATCATTGCAACTCAGGTTAAAAGGTAATGTGAACTCAAAGTTGACATTATAATACCATAAACGAAATTGTCATTGCTCAAAATGTTAGCCATCTCTGTGGAGCAGCCAAAAGGACAGAAATGGATAAAATTTTGTTCATTGACGGAGCAATAACCATCCACTTGCTTCTTTTCATGGTGCTCACTGCATGCCGCCCCTTGTCGAGTTCTTGTGCGAGCGGATGCGTGTTCGTTCTTTTTCTTTTCTCTAGTTCATTGATCTCTTGTTATATATTAAACCTGCAGTGGCATTCGAAACCTATTGCTCGGCTAACATCACCACCTATCTATAAACATTATCTCACTAGCGCCCCCGTATTTCACTAATAGTTGATACTACGGTTTCCTGGTGACGCATTCTTGGAATACGCAAACTATGTACATGGTGGGTCGGCTATGCGGTGTGAATAAAATACGATTGCTGTGCCTGTACAAGATACTATTGCCGTATAGGCTAGCGGTCTGGCATAACGCAGCATCAACATTCTGGGCAGTTTAGCTCACAGGACCCAAATGAAAAACATCTTTTCGTCCACTATTG
Organism: Dermacentor silvarum; assembly: GCF_013339745.2. Lineage (NCBI taxonomy): Eukaryota > Metazoa > Arthropoda > Arachnida > Ixodida > Ixodidae > Dermacentor > Dermacentor silvarum. The sequence goes on along the minus strand of NC_051156.1, from coordinate 194,386,276 downwards.
TGTGTAGTACATACAAAGAAAATACATCTCCGATTATTGGTTTTGAACGCGGTCATCCAAGCACAGAATCCCGGTGCTCTAACCATTAGACCACGAAACCATGCCTGAAATGGCGGAATAAAACACCTTTACGAATTTCCCTGGTGTAAGCCAGAACAATGAAACGCTTGGCGGGTCAGGCGCGTCTCATAGCAACAACTGTAAAAAGTGAGCGAGCGCGTATTCAATAGGTGACAACGAAGACGGAAGTTCCGGGGCGCGTTCGTCTCCGAAATTCGCTGCGCATCTCTCATCAAATACTGCGGCGCTGTGGCGCATATCTACAAGGTCGAGCAGGTCGTGTCTTGTGATTCAACACGTTTTAATGCTGACTAAAAATCCCGCTTTCTCTGCAAGATCCGCCATGGTGGCTGATATCTACAGCGCGTGTCTTGTGATGCGCAAGCTATTGCTGGCAAAGATAGCACCAGCAGCTTCGTTCGGCGGGCGTTTTTACAGACTGGCTAGAGCGCGTCGCTTACAAGCCACTCATCTGGAACATACCGGGTGTCTCTACGAATACTTTAAGCAATATTTAAAAATAGCCGTTTCGAAGTAAGAGGACGGTTCCTTCGGAGACATGCCGTCAGTGGCGGTGACCACTGGGTGACGGGTGATACGGGCTAAATCGTCGCTAATTAACAAAAATTCATTCACTAACTTTTAAATTTTTTGTTACAGTGGGTTCATCGTAATTGGCCAATTGAAGCGAGCTCTCCGAACGAGCCATATGAACTTCTGCATCTGTAAAAAGTTGTCGCAGTTTCACCTAAAAAGGTGAAGCATCAATTGAGATAGCGAACTTGTAGAGAGCTATACGGAGTAATGATAGTAGCTTGATCAGCTGTATAAACTTGGACATGCAGCAGCACCGGCAACACGCAGAACTGTTGTCGACGCCGTCGGCGTTTTGCCCGCGTTCGCACAAAATGCGTGCTGCGTTGGTGACTGTTGCCGGAGCCTCTGATATAAATAGGCACTTGGTGCCGCAGCTCAACGTCGCCTCCCTTCCCTCCCCCTCCCCCCACGGCCTTTCGCGCGTCGGAAGAAGGCGCGTTTGCTCTACATATATGGTGATTGTAAAGGAGGAAAGAGACGCCTACTTCTCCAGCCCTTCAGGGAGCACGGCGCAGAACGCGCGTTTGCTCTCCGAGGTGCGTTCGCTCCCCGTGAAAGCGCGCGCCCCTCGCGGCCTTTCACTCGCACATACAGCGTTCGGCAGCGTGCGGCGACGATTGCATCTCCATTGACGTCATACGGAACCTCACGGCGACGGCGACGGCAACGGCGACGCCGACGGCAGAAATCTGCTTTGAAGTGTCCATATAATTGCTATCGCAATAAAATGCGATTACCCGCGGAAGTGTGGCACGACAGATTTCGGATTTCAGAGTGCGCGATACCGAAACAGGGAGGCTGCAGCGAGCGCAAAGCCGCGCCCCTCGTAGCGACGCTCTGATTACGTCACTCAGCAGCGAACAGCCAACGCGCTGCGGCTCTGGGATCCTCGCTGTCGCAGCGAGCTGATGAACTGTCACATTATATGCAATGATGTCAATTGAATATATACAGTGTACACAATGGTTATTTACAATGATAATGTGACAGAGTCACTTTACATAAATTTGTAGTGATGCTATGACATGCGTACGCCGACATATCAGCTAGATGACGGATGCAACGGTGAACGGATGTGTGCGGTTGGAGCCAGTAGTGGCGCTCATGCCACGAAGACACTACTGTAGATAACCCCCGTAGTTGTTCCGGCTGACAACGACAAATTGCTTCGCGCCCTTATTTGAGTCTTACTTATTTCGCGAAAAAGTATACACCGTCGTTAAGCACTTTTGTCCCGCGCATGAGCCTGTTATCGCAGTGCCTCTTTTGTACGCACCGAGAAGTAACTGATCATTGTTATTTAAAAAAAGATCAATTAAATAACGGTCAGCCGGCCGCAACTGGCGACCACCGGTCGGCCTTTATTACATTTTGTTTGTTTGCGTTAGTGCATGTAAAGCGCATATTTATTGCAATTATATGGACACTCCAAAGCAGATTTCTGCCGTCGGCGTCGCCGTCGCCGTTGCCGTCGCCGTCGCCGTGAGGTTCCGTATGACGTCCGCGGCGATGAAATCGTCGCCACGCTCCGGACGCTGTATGTGCGAGTGAAAGGGCGCGAGGGACGCGCGCTTTCACGGGCAGCGAACGCACGTCGGACAGCAAACTCGCGTTCTGCGCTGTGCTCCCTGAAGGGCTGCAGAAGTAGGCGTCTATTTCCTCCTTTACAATAGCGCATACGCGCCTTCTTCCGACGCGCGAAAGGCGGGGGGGGGGGGGGGGAAGAGAGGCGGCGTTTAGCTGTGGCACCAAGTGCGTATTTATGTAAAAACGTTGTGAGGCGAGAAGGTGGTAAAGACTTCCGACGCAGCTCGACGAGTGTCCCGTTCTGATGTCGTCGAAAACCGAGCCACCCTCAGAGGCTCCGGCAACAGTCACCAACGCCGCATGCGTTTTGTACGAACGCGGCACAATGACGACGGCGTCGACAACAGTTCTGCGTGTTGCGCGTGCTGCTGCATGTCTAAGTTTATATAGCTGATAAAGCTACTATCATTACTCCGTATAGCGCTCTACTAATTTGCTATCGCAATTGATGCTTCGCCTTTCGAGTGAAACTGCGACAACTTTTTTTTATTGCGATAACAATTGTGTGGACGCTCGAGAAGCATTCAGGACGCTGTGCCGCCGCCGTCGTGCTATTCTGCTAACGGCGCATGCGCGGCTCGCGCGGGAGATTAGAGGCACCACCGTGGCACAGCCCCTCGTATCAAAATGATACTACGAGTCCTAGATTAAAATGTCCCTAGATTAAACTAAGGTCCCTAGATTAAAACAAAGTTGTTTTAAGCTGCTGTAAAATACAGCAGCCGTGACCGTGGTCAGAAGGTCTCCAGAGACGCGGAGTGCGCTTGGCTACAAACTCGACAAAGTGAAGCGGACGCAGCGTCTGCACTCAATCGCCTAGGTTGCGGAGTATAGTGCTTGCCAATATCCGTCAAACCGGCTATCTGGGACCGTATTGTGTAACGCTTCGGTTTTCGAAGAATTCGGTCGCCGCCTGGGTGACGCCATCGCCTCCGGGCGCGAACGCATTTTTTTATGTCGGCACGCACATGTCAATCACGCGGAAACCAAATTTGTCGTCTGCTACGAAGCGAAGCCGCGCGCGCGGCTTCAGTCTAATCCGAAGCGCGGTGTGCCATGTGCAGAGCCTGTGCGTGCCGTGTGCACGGGCGAGATCGCAGCACTCGGAGCAAAATGACGGCGTGTGCGTAGCGTGCGGCGCCTGTTATCGTGCTTTTAGCGAGCCTCCGTCAGAGACAGCAATGACCTCGACATTGACAAGACGCCTTTGAGATGACAGACGAGGAATTCAGGCGACAATTCAGACTCTCAAAAGAGGCAGCGCTCCGCCTGTGCGAGGAACTTGAGTGTGCATTGGGGCCGCAGCGTGAAGTTGGCGTACGACGTCCCACCTAGCAATATATGGGTCAGCCGAAGTAAACAAAATTCACTAAGTCACTCACCGCCAGTACAACTCACACACGTTTCATAATGAAAAATAGAAATCTCATCAATACCATCAACAAATTATTTTTTATTTACCAAGAAGCGCTCGTAAATTGCTATATTTTCACTCGGTTTGTAACGTTCACTTCCACAAAAAAACCTGCGCGCCAATTGGCCTCTGTCCTTCCACTCGTTTTCATTACGTCAACGGACCGCCCCAATGTGACGCCACCGCCAAACCAAATTCTTCGAAAAACCGCAGAATACGGGCCCTGGTTTAACCGGAGGGAACTGAATCCGGTCTCCAATCCGGACTTCAAGAAACGGATATTCAGGATATATCCGGTTTAAATAACCGGTTAGCCGGATAGTCGAATATTCGGACACGAATATTTGGTGTTTTGTTTAAGAAAGGAAAGGTAAGGAGGTTAACCAGGGCAGATATCGGGTTTGCACGAGCGGTTGCAAAAATAACTACAAATATAAAATTACAAGAGAGAAAGAGATGGTAATTTCGGCACAAGTACAGAAGAACAAATATTCGGATACTATTAACCGACTAACCCACCGAATAACCGATCACTTTCAAGTTCAAATAGCCGGTGAATCTAATGACCGGATAACCGGCTTTTCCGCAAAATCGGTTTGATGTTGCTGCACTATATTACGGAGCAAGGAGAGCGTTCAGCCTTCTGGGGCTGGCAGGAGCGTTGTGTGCGCCAATAAGGTTTTACAAAAGAAAACTGTGCGCACGCCCACCAAGGCGGACACTGGAAGTACACTAGCGATCCTGCTGAGCTGCTGTTCGTATGCTCCGGTCTAAGCCGTGTAAAAAAAAATATGGGGTTTTACGTGCCAAAACCACGATCTGATTATGAGGAACGCCGTAGCGGGGGACTCCGAAATAATTCTGACCACTTGGGGTTCTTTAACGAGCACCTCAATCTAAGTACACGGGTGTTTTCGCATTTCACCCCCATTGAACTGCAGTCGCCGTGGCCGGGATTCGATACCGCGACCTCGTGCTTAGCAGCGCAACACCATAGCCGCTAAGCAACCACGGCGGGTAAGCCGTATAAACGCCAAGCTATAGCGTTATGCCATATTTAACTAGGCGCGCTTTAATGTTCACAAGAATGTACACAAGAACACATGGACGGAAACCAATATCGCGAGAGGCAGCGCGTGGGTGACGCGTGAGCGCGATTCACAGCGGCCGCCGCAGACAGACGTCCGCTCATGCAGCGCTTTGTTTCCATATATGGTATCGGTGAACAGACGAAGGCGCTGTACTCCGGCGCCATCTCGTAGCGGTCACCACCGCAGAGCCCGTCTTGCGCGGCACTACGCTTTTCTTCTCACGCTTTCGCCATACCCTCCTCCTCCGCTTTCCTTTCCGCGCTCTCTCCGCTATCGCCGTCTTTCATCCCTCGCTTTGCTTCGCGTTCGCTCTTTCAACCTTCGCTGTGCTCGCAAGGTAAATACACCTGGTAGCGAAGCTTCCAAAGAAGCCCATACGTTCAAAAAATGGCGGCTCATCGGCGATGATGATGGTGATGATGATGTAGTAGCGGCCAGCCCCTTTGTAACGGGTGGACACACGCAATGTCCTGGCCTGGAGGGTTTAAACAAATAAATAGATAAATAAATAAAAAAGGAGAAAGAAAAGAAAACACAGAAAGGAAGGAAATGTGCACTTGTAGGTCACTATGCAACCTAGAGTCACATCCGGCGCACACTGGTCCACCACTCAGTCAGTCGCTTTTTGGTGGCCACTACAGCGCAGGTCCGGCCGACGTTGCGTCCATTCGCGATGTGGTTTCCATCCTCTGCCTCGAGCAAGTGAAAACCGAGTGCCCGAGGGAGATCTGTGTCCTCTGCCAGAGCAGTCTGCAGGCCAGCGCATCGAAGGATGAGATGCTCTTGCGTCTCGGCCTCCGCCCCGCAGAGCCTGCACTTGGTGCACATACCGGTGTCTTGGAAGCGGCTACGGTATACGAGAGTGCGCAGTGCCCCTGCCCTCGCCTCGAACAGGAGGCTGCTTCCAATGCTGTTGTCATAGAAGCACTCCGCACTGATCCCTCGTTTGTTTCCCCGGTAGAGTTCAAGGGTAGATTTCGACTCCATTTCCTTGCTCCAGATGGTGGTTTCCGCTTCCTTCACGCGTCGGCGGACCTCGATCGACCACTTGGCTGCTGTGTCGGCCTCGATTTTTTCACCAAAGAAGCCGTACTTCTTCTCGATATGGTACACCCGGCGTGTCCAGTCAGTTCGCATGCATGTCGCCGAGAGATACTCGAAAACTCGGCGAGCCCATTGCGTGCGTGGTAGGAAGAGGAGACGGCCACGGTAGGCGATCTTGCTCGCAGCTTCCCGGGCCTCGAAGCTCGACCATCCCACATCTCCCTGCACGGCCTCATTGGCTACGTGGCCATGGCATCCAAGAGCAGTGCGCCCAGCCTCCCGCTGCTGACGCTCCAGCCACTCTCGTGTTGCTGGTGAGAGGCAGGTAACTGCATTTGCAAAGGTGAGGCCGGGTACATGAACCAGTTTCCATAAATCGCGGATCATCAGGAAACGGTTACAGCCCCACAATCACCGCCGGCGGAGGATACGTTGCGCCCGAAGAGCCGCCTGCCGCAGTGCGGTCTCGTGGAAGCTGTATTTATCTGCCTCAGCACAGAGAGTGACCCCGAGGTACCTGTACTCATTACATATAGCCACCGGCTTGCCCCCGAGAGTCAGGACAACTGGATCAGTAAGCCCTCCAGCCAGACAAACGACCGCCGACTTCCTGGTACTGAAGCATAGCCCGATGCGCGAGATTTCCACCTGGCAAATGTCGAGGAGGGTCTGTAGATCCTCTCTGTTCTCTGCCATGATTACCAGGTCATCCGCGAATGCCAGGCCAGGGAGGCGGTGGTTCTCATTGGCACTGCTCGTACTAAACCTCAGTCGGAACCCAAGGCCCGAGTTTAGCAGTGCCCGCTCCATTCTTGATGTGTACAGAATGTAAAGCAAGGGCGAGAGGGGACAGCTTTGCCTCAGGCCCTTAGTGACAGCAATTTCTTTCGAGACAGCGGAGCCTAGTTGTACAGTCACTACATTATGTCTGTACAACCTTTGTAATGTAAACAAGAGCTTTGACGGCACGCCAAGATCGGACAGGCAAGTGCGGTTCATGGGGCTCAACGCCATCTGTGTGAGGAGGGAACACTTCCGGCGGAAGAAAAAATAATGTGACGCCATATCCGTTAAAAACAGAAGTGACGTCATTTTGTTCTCAAAGGCGCGAAATTTGTTTTCGGGCACCTGCCATTTGAGCTGTATATTCAAATGCCCCACCATTCGACGTGATGGGCGTTTCGAGCTTTCAGCGCGGAAAGCGGTGCAGGAAATTTCAGCCATACGGGTGTCGAAACCGCACCCTTGCGCAGAACATACTTTGTTTGGAGGCCGACGAACGCTCTGGGCGTAGAGTGCTCGTCCTTTCGTCGGACGCCAAGCCCGTCGGCCAGCGCTGTCCCACGGAACAACTAAAGTGAACAATTATCTGGCGGTTAATATCGTTACCGCAACAAATATAGCCCTCAAGTACATCGTTCCATTAATAAAGCTGAACACTTCTCTTATAGAAGCATTCGACTATTCGCTTACGTTAACAATGATCGTCAACTGTTTCTGCTATTTTCCCTTATTGTTTTTATGCCCAGAACGAAGCGGTACTGGATGATATACGTACCTGCCTAACGCAAAATGCTTTGTAAGAATAACGCAATACTAAAATCAAACTTTCACTACTGCGACGACATTCAATCCATCAAGTGTTGCTTTGGAGGATTAAATGGCACCGTTGTACTACTAGCGCCGCCGTTTGCCAAATAAGTTCAGATCTTCCTCAATTATGCGAATGATGCCTTAGAAGCGTTCACTGTCTGCGGTTGGAAGCGTTCGTTACAGCATTAACACGAATATACCACTTTGTATGACCTCTGTAGTGTTTCTCGTTATTCGTGTAAAATATTGTTAAAACATTTCCGAGTCTCAATATTTCTAAAAAGTAGACATATTCGGTGTAACATTGTTCTACACTGCGCATAAGGCTTTTATCGCGAAGACCCTATTACGGTGGCTACCTCTATTGCACGCATTAGGGAAACCGTTTTCATTCATCGCAAGTAAGATGTAGCTCCAATTCTGCTCAAATCCTGCGCTTGTGTAGTTCAAATCCAGCGCTAATGCAGCTCCGCTAACGTGAAACCTGGGAAGTGCGGAAGCAGTGATGCGCCGGTGCTGGAGTAGCGCTGGAGGGAGGAACAATCGAGCGCTTGTGGGGTGGTGGCGCCCTCTCTTGCGCTGCGCTCGTACCAGTCTGGCGTTTCGGAACCAATTTTAACGAGTTTCTGTTAATGATTGCGCTTAATGCTTGGTTATTCACGTCTTTTAAATTATTCTGAATCATGTTAGTTAGTTTTGAACCGGTTTTGATCAATTCTGCACTTGTTTTGACCCTGTTTTGAACACTTGTTTTTGAGCGTGATCACGAGAGATCACGCGCGACGGACGCCGACAGCCCGGGACCCTAAAGTGCTTCGCACTTAAAAAATAAAATAAAGGTCGGGCCGGCGGCTACCAGCAAGCCCCTGCCGGCCTTTATATATTGTTTGTTTGCGTAGGTCGTATAGAGTGCTTATTTCTTTCTTTGATTTGCTTACTTATCTAGACATTCATTTATTATTTACTTATGCTTTTGTCTTCTCTCTTGCGCATGCTTGGCGTGTGCCCTAAAGTTCGGGGTTGGCATTGCGGACAAGCTTCAGTCACAGCATCACCGCTGTGCCTCCGCCGTTGCAATGCAGTTCTCGAGATGCATTCATATCGAGCGAGGTGGTGGTAACAACTTTATTAAAGTTCATATGGAACGAGGCTCACCTCGGCCGTGGCGTCAAGTATTTTAGCCGATCTAATTGACTGGCGCATGCGCAAGAATTCGCTTTGAGTTGGACCGCGGTGTATTGCGCGTCGAAGGTGGTGGTGGGAGTCCCCCACGTGGAAGAAGGAAAAAAAATCCGAGGACACCTAAGCACTTATGAGTTGTGGATGCGAGAGCATTAATGTCCAATTGAACGCCGCTGAGCGGTTCTGTGAGTTTTGAACTCCTCGCGGACAAGCAAGCGCGTTGAGACGTTTGGCGCGCTTTCATTTGGCCTTACCGCGAGGCGCCGTTACAACGCAGGCGAGAGCTCGCGCGGGCAAGGAACGCGCGGATAACGCATGCTTCCGAGAGTGTCGTGGCGTCGCGGCGATATGCCCTCTCCCCTCACGCAATGCCGCGGCAGCTAGTGTTCCCTTTCGCCCGCTGTACTCCGTCGAGACCCGAGCCAGCAAGCGTGCTCGTGACGTGGCGTCGCAGTTGCAGAGGGAAGTTAGGTGCCGTTTCGCTGCTGCTACAGACGGCCGCCAACTTTTTTTCGCTCAATGGACCATTTGACGCCTTCTTATCAATGAACTTCCTTCCCTTCCTCCATGCTTCCGCAACCGCATTCATGCGGCAGAGGCGAAAGCTAGACGACAGGAGTGGTATATCCGATGGCGGCGAGGTCGCTATGAAATGTCATCGAAATGAACAGCCAGCAAAGCAGCCTGCGTCAGAGTCCCGAATTTCTTTTGGAGATTCAATCCTTGCAGCGTCACTGAGAAACCGGTACGCAGGCGCGGACTCGGGGTTTCTTTCAAGGGAGTGGGGATGGAGGGGAGGGAGTCTGACTTTGAGATGGTTTCGGGGCCCCTAGTCCAGGGCTCCGCTGGCTCTTGCCATCTTCTTTGCTCTCTGGATCAGCTTAAGCTGGCCGTCGAGGGCCGAGCTGGACAGCAGTGCCTCTCATTGCTCCCTCATGGTGTTCACGTCATGGTGTTCTATGTTGTGTAGCGTGTACTCCCACGTAATGTGGTATAGGGTTGGTGTGGCCCCGCACCATGGGCATTCGTCGCTGTAGGCTGTGGGGTGTATGCGATGTAATATGTGCAGGTTCGTGCAAGTTCCTGTCTGGAGCCAACGCCAGGCAGCGACATCCTCCGTCTTTAGCTTTTGATGGGGTGGGGGATATCGCAAGCGACTACTTCTGTGGTAGTTTTTACACGCTGGCGGATTCTCTTCAATAATTACTAAACCTTTCTGTTTCTCCAGGGCAAAAGAACAGTAACAGTTGGGAAGCAGGACTTTATCACTTTGTCACGTGCCGTATGCTGGCGCTCCGCGCACAGATTGTAAGGGGGAAAGGGGGTTAGGGGGTCAGGACAGCCGGACATCCCCCCTGGATCCGCGCATGCCGGTGCGTTTCCACGTTTCTGTCCCGCCCATATTCCTTTGACATTCGTTTCGTCAGATATGAATGTCAGAACCACACAAGGAAAGCATTTGGCATTATCCGGGGGCACGGGTCAGTGCCTGTCTCTAGACGCTATCGTGGAATGGCCGGTACCGACAGCCCTCTTCTTCTCAAGCCGACCTCTCCCTCAGGGGTGGCGGCGGCGGGTGGGGAGGACAGCAGTGGCCTTCCATTCCGGCGCTCACGCCGCTACAGACAGCACATTTATCACGAATCGGCTTGTATGTATTGCCACCTATAACTACCGCTACAGACGAGCGAGGTGACGGCTCTTATCTCTACGGAATTGCGCAACGAAACAACGAGCGCTACCTAAATATCCTCACTGCAACAAGTACACGCCTTCAAACGCATCGTCCCTAAACGATGCGTTTGAATGTTTGAGGGCCCCTAAACCACCCAGAGGTCGAAATTTTGTTGTGGTGTTGCAGATGTGCACGAGTCTACAACGAACACGTAGCCGCGAGAATTTTTCGAAATGGTGCCGTAATCGCGGATTGATGATCTAAAAACGGCCCTCGCTCGTTTCGCTCTTTCCTTCGCTACTCTCCTCGTCGGCTGATCTCTCCTCCTCACCGAGTGCTTCTCCAAATCTCACGTGACATACGTCATCGCCAACGCGCTTCTCAAAACACTGCCCCCTTCCGGTTAAGGCACGTCCACGCTAACGGCAAATATACCGACGGCGAACCGGTCTCCAGTGCCCTAGAACGTCTGCCGCGCGAGAGGTGTCCAAAGTAGACGGCAGTTCGGCCGGCGCACCGCCCACAGAACGATAAACGGGCCAATCGATGACTGGGAAGCTGCGCGCCTCCGCCACCGGCGACGAAAACATCGGCTGCAGCTTCTGTTCCAAGCAAAATAATTTTCCTAGATAAAGTGATGCGTAAATTGCACATTTTATGAAGAACGATATCCACTGTCAAACGTTAAACACAAGCGAGAGCTCCGATACTTGTCGAGCTCAGCTGCATGCAGTGCACGGCTACCGACGGCAGACGACCGGCTCGGCTGTGCTCGCATCGCAGGCGACGGCGCCACTAATATCAGCGCATTTCTTCTCTGTGTACAATTATTGCGAAGAGCGACCACGGTAACAAAATACTGCGGCTTGTGAGCGTCGGTAATTCATTCCGAAGCGCCGTCCGTTTTAGCCTTGAAGTGCCGGAAAAGGCCTAGCGACGATATCGGCGCCGTCGAGCGATTGGCGGCGATGGCGGTTAGGCTACCGCACAAATGGGTCCCGGGCTCATCCTCTCTACGGCAAGGCAATCTCGCCGTTCGCGAGGAAAACCGCCGTCGAACGGCGGCCCGCGAATCGCAAACGGCATGCGGCGAGTTACCGTGCCGGTAATGGGGACGTGGACTCAGCGCTTGTCGGCTACCCGCTGCCGCTGCGGTTGCGGCCCGTGTTCATGCGAAGCGTGCCGCTATAGACCCTGTGTTGCGCGCCCGTCTAGAAAGGCCAACACTGTCGCACTCTGTTCGCGCAGCTAATCGGACCGCTAAGCGCGACTGTGTTGGAACGCGAGCAACACGACATAGAAGAGCATGGGAGCGCGCGTACCTGCTAGCAGACAAACCCAAAGTCTGAGGTTCTTGTTCGACCAATGGGCATCGTCACCGACGCTGACATCACCAGATTCCGCCTGCTGACCCACGGCCGGACTCGACTCTCCTCTCCTCCGCGCTCCCGGAGGAGAGGAGAGTCGAGTCCGGCCGTGGCTGACCATGGAGGAAGGGAGGAATGCTGCTGACATCGTGACGACCGCTGGGAATACCGGAAAGGCCAGGAGAGGAGGACGGCACTGTTTTGATCTTGTCGCGCGCCCGCGGCGCGTAGCGCTGCAGCGTTTGGCATCGTTGATCGTGACGGCATTCCGATGAACTCGATGCGCGTGTTTACTTGAAATGTTCAAAAAATATCTGAGGTGGTTTAGGGGCCCTTTAACAACGAACCTGTATAAGCTATCCGTAAAACCATGTTACTCGACCGAAAAAAAATTTGCCGCGTATCTGCGTGCTTCGCTGCAAATGTCGTCGAAAGACGATAGTCTTCTGCCGGCCGTACTACATCAGTGCTGGTCTGATCCGCGGCCACCCGTGATGCTGTTCTCGTACCATTTCCGTCCTGGCATGAAGGTTTATTTGAACAGATGTCATTTTACCGCATTATTTCATCAAGCGGCCATTTATGTTTTGCCCTGCCTCAGACAGCGATTCCTTTGTGTTTAATCGGCCGCATCTGGCTGGCATTGATAAAATTGAGGAGGCGCTGCGTGAGACATGGACGCCATCTGGCAATACATCGGGAAACATGAGCTTGTGCAGAGGGTTTCCTTCCTCCATGGCAGAGGACGCTCGTCGGCGCGCAGTCGGGGAACGCCGTTCGTCGGCGCGCATAGCATGGCATTTTCAGCGCAGCTTAAGAAACTAGGGTCTTTAGAGTTACGTATTTATGTATTTTCTATTAAAGGAACACACCTCCTAATACTTACCTAGTGATGTTGCGCCTCAGATATGCGTAATATTTACTTTGTGATCGATAACGTTCACAAGTATGAACAGCCGTACCAGTTTAAGTAGTGTGGGCGGTAAGCAAGTGGTCAAACTTTGGCCGGGTGGCTGAATCGGGTGACAGACAGACAGACAGACAGACAGACAGACCAAATTTTCAGCGTTTAAGTTCCCCAAGAAAGACTATCGTCTTTAAAAAACATCGCTGAGCGATAAGTCACCTGGGTCGCCTAGCAACCACCTCGCGGAGCGGCGTGTGCTTCGCCTCCTCTCCGTGCCGTGCACATGTTGCCTTGACATGGCACGTTAAGGAGAGGGAAGGAGAGCATGCGCGCGACGCGCGCAATGCTCGGGAGAGGGAAAGAGAAAATGAGAGCGGGATAGAAAAAGAAATTGTAGCAGCCCCAACGAGGCAACGCGCAGAGCTGCTGCCCACGCCGCCGGCGTTTCTGGCGTTCGCGCCGGGGAAACGCGGGCGCCGTCGGCAGCAGCTCGGCAGGTTTCGGTCAGCTACGCTATGGCAAGTGCGGAGGCGCAGCTTGGCCTTGACGTCACAGGGGAGATAAAGCTCGGAGCCACCGCGACGGCGGCAGAACTCTCGTTGACTCTGTGGCGAGTACATGTAGCCTTGACATGGGACGACCAAAGACATGGGACGACCAAGAAGATCCGGACACCCGAAGAAGAATCCGAAGAAGAATCTTGAAGCGCGTCGGCAGCGAGGCGATTCGGAATAGCGTACCTAGCAGCACTAGCAAAACTTAGCAAGCCTAGTAAAACCCGGAAGAAGCTACGTCGATCACCAGCTCCGCTGTTTACTCCAGCCTTGCACCACTAGCGCAAGCTGCCCACGTTTTTTGTATAATTATAACTTTGGTAAGCGTCTGGCCCGTTTTGCGACGAGTCCCCGACCAGACGAGATTTTGCCAGCATCTCGACGTCCCGCAAACAGCAATTCTCACAAGAAAAAGAAAGAAAAAAGAAAACAAATTTCAAGTTCTTTTTAATGCGAGTATCAAATTAGCGTTTTTCTGTTTTAGCCGTTCTATACCTAACTATAGGTATCCGCGTTCCGTCCTGCAGGCTGGCGACGGCCTACAGGGGACAGCCTCAGCCCCATAAGAAGCGCAGCCGCGTGGAGCGCCTGCTGCGCCAGACGCTGCTGGCCGCCGTGCTGGGCATCGTTCTGTGCTGCCTGCAAGGATACGGCGTGGCCGGGCCGCATGGCATGTTCGCCGCCACGCCCAGGGCCGCCGCGGTGCTACCCTGGTTCGCCTACCACACGCTGCACAGGTGGGTTGCACAGCGCGAGCGAGCGCGCATTTTACTACCTACATTGACGTAGCCAGGGGTTCCGGGGACGCATACATATAGTAGGCACAGCACCTTAGCAACCACGGTAGAACGCGATTGGCTTAAACGCCGCCAGTGACGCTCGACGCCCTTTGCAATTGTTGTGAGAGTACGCCGCGTCACCTAACGCTAATCTAACCTCACCTAACCTATCGTGAGCGACACGTCGCTGGCGGCGTTTCAGCCAATCGCGTTCAACCGCGGTTGCTAAGGCGCTGTACTTTCTAGATTTTCAATATACGCGTTTTCATACATAGCAGCACGTTTACTTTTAACAAAGTATAATCTTTATTAGTAAAGTACGCATATATGGCAGGCCACGGGTCGCGTTAGGCAACTTCTCACCGATGTCCGTGAGTACTGCGGCTTTATCTGTAGCTACCAAATCCTGTGCAGAGCACCATCGACAATGTGCGGGTGACAAATTAACGCCATACAAATGGTCCTCAAACACAATAACACCATGCGAGAAACAATGTTGTAACGCAATCCAAGAGAATAAGCTCGCTCCTACCTCCCTGCAATGTCTCCCTCCTGACACATGCCTCTCTCCGGGGCAGCGCGATAATCATAAGCGATGATTTCGGCGCAAAGCACGTTCGAGAAGGTATAGAGAGATTACCTTGGCGGCTGTAATGTCGCATACCCAATGTCCCGTGGTGTGAAGAGAATCCCGCAGGCGGGCTTCTCCGCACACATTCACTTGCTGCGGGAAAGCCAGCTCTGACGAACGCTTTTCCAGCGTCAGCTGGATTCAAGCGGAAGCCAGCAATTTCCTGTGCTGTCCGGGTTCACCCTTCAGCGTCTCGTACCATGTGCACGTGACAGTGTCAGGTGTTAAAGAGCCCGTCTACATAAATGCATATGACGTTCATTTGAACGTAATAAGCAGGCGAGGAGGCACATCGAAGTAGAACTTCGCAGGAGCCGAGTAGAAGTTTTGCACGGACGTCGAGAGCCATAGAGAGTGCTTGGTAAAACAATAAACAGCCTTTATTACGAAGTGCGCAATTAACACTGACAGCGCGGCCAGGCATCACGACAGCCAGTGGGAAGCCTTTTCGAAGTTTCGAACTGTATAAATGCAAATCTTTGCTGACTTGGGTGAATTGTGCGACGAATCCAGCATCAGCTGAACACTGTATTTGGGAATCATTGCGGCCGCTTAGGTATTAGCCCCTGATCTTCTCGATGTACGCCTTGCTAAATGTTTGCACAGATCACCTTTTCCTTAGCGGCTCGCGCGCACTTCCAGGAAGACCTCTTTGGGGGTGTCGCAAATATCCCACATGCGCTGTCGCCAGCACAGTGTCCTCAGCAATAACGCGGCACGCTTAAAAAAAAGAAAAAGAAAGAAAAGACGAAAAAAAAAAGACTACGGCGCGCAGGAATGCGCTGTGGATCCAAATCCCCCTAATTATGCGCGGGTAAGTCGTTTGCACGGGGCACCGTCCCCTGCCATCCTGCTGCTACGACATTTCTTTTATTGCGATAGCAATTATATGGACACTCAAAAGCAGATTTCTGCCGTCGGCGTCGCCGTCACCTGCTGCTACGCCATTTCTTTTTCAAGGAAATCTAGAGAAACAGGCATTCGAGCCACGACCTCTCGAGTGAGGCGATTGGACGTTTTCCTTCTTTCTTTATCGAGGGCGTATTCGGGCTTCGGAGACGGCAAGGGCAGCAAGAACCGCTTTTTCTCTTTTTTTTTTTTTTTTTTTTTTTTTTTTTTCCAGCTCGATCGCATGATGTTCGCATTGCATCTCTAGTGTCTAACACGGAGCTTCGGGCCGCTTCATTCGCGTAACTAGATTCGTGTGGTGCAATGACACGTGATAACCTTTGTACTTGCTATAGCAAGTTATGCTCAGCATTCGCACTGGTTTGAGAACGTTCTCGTCTGAAGCCTCTCCTGTGTCATATATATGTGCCTCAGAGATACCCTACTTGTGATAGCTAACCAGCACGAACACTTAGTTATTCTTAGAGTTTGCACCCAATCGCGTCATTTTGTCTGAAGCCCGCGTACGTCATATGAAATCGTAAAAGAAAGAAAACACGAAAAGGGCGGGAAAAGACTCAAGGGTGCGATAAGAAGCCTTGGAGGCGACAGCCGTCGTTCTCCGAGTGCACGCTAGATGACGCCCCCATACCACGCCGCAGCAAACGCAGATAGATGTTTAACCAAGGTATCCGCGCCCTGACAGCGGAAATGCGTCAGCGTGCACCTGGGTGGCTTCTGGTGAGCAAGAGCATATACAACGGCACCACGTGCAAGAGAAGCTTGTACATGATGTCGCGAGTTCTTTCAGTCGCGGTTTTATGACAAGGGCGTTTATTTGCTGTAACAGCTGTTGTTGAGCCCTGATATAACGAACACGGATATAACGAAGTAAATACAGAATGTTTCTTGTCGATATCAGCACGTAACAGTGCATGCTTATACAACGACGATATATCTTAATGTCGGATGTCACATCATTATGACGAGGCTCGAAATTTTTGTTAAGAGTTAGGAAATTGGTTTTCGCCGTCTTGTCGCTCTTCTTGCCGTCCACTGGGCACAGTTCGTGCGCCGACGTCACACCAACTGAACCTCGGCGCTAAATCTCGACGACAGAAGCGAGTCAACGCAACCTTTCTGTTTTCTAAAATGCGAATATGTAGCTTAAAAGCCATATCCGCGGGGAGCGATTCAATTGCTGACCACTCGTCATACACAAGTATTTCTGAAATCCAGCAAATGACTTCTTCAACGTAGGGCTTAATAAGGAGCCTTAGAAACAGCGCCCGGTTCAGTACATTACTTAATCGCGACACAATCCATTAGATACACAGACAAGGACCTAAAGGTCAGAGACTGCACCGGGAACCTTATAGTTATTAGCATTTACCGGCTATGTTATTAGTTACAAAAACAAAAAAAGGAGAGAAAAGAAAAAAAAAACTTATGCAGCTTTTATAACTCATGAGCGTCCCTGATCAGCATTGCCTACCAAAATACGTAAACTTTGCTCGCATTTTACGCGCTTTTGTATCACTGGCCAATATCAAACTTTAATGTGGGTCTCCTATTTCTAAAACTCCCTAATTTTGTGTTTAGGAGGACTGGAAGCTCGAAATTACATTGAAGGTAACAAATTGCAACTTTCAGTATTTAATATACATATGCTTATATGGATGAATCTCGAAAACGCGCAGCTCACATTTTTTTTTTTTAAGGATCTTCGAAGACCTTGTCTATGTCTTACATATGCGCACGTTCGTATATACACCCGGTGCTCAATCCGAAAAATCTCGCTCCCACCCCGACTGTCTCGCAGGTGCCTGGAGCTCGCCATGGCCTGCACCATGGCGAGCGTGACGAGGAAGTCGCTCTATAGCAACTGCTACCGGTCACACAGCTGCAACGAAAAGTACCGGGGCTCCCTCTTCTCTTGAGCGCTCGGACGACCCGGTCACTTTTTGTCTTCGCCAAAAGAAGAACACCCTGCGCACGGGAGGCGTGTCGACGAGTTTTGGCACGACGTTGCCAATGCCCGTGCACTGCGACGCCATACTGCAGCTTGCGCTCTCAAAGCGACGCCAACCGCACGTACGCCAGTAGCCCGTCCGGAGCGCACGAGCACGCACGCGCTCCTGCAGTGCTTATACTCATCAGTGCCACCTTACATCTTCTCCGCCAGGGCGGAGGACACGTTTGTGCCATCGTCGTACGTACAGACACTGTTTAGGACACGTCAGCGGGCGTCCTGTCGGCCCACGTCGGCCGCCATCTTAGGATTCGCGTGTACGCGTGTGCGGTGGGTCCACGTTGGCCGCCATTTTAAGGTTTGTGCGCACGCATGTGTGGTTAGCCCACGTTTGGCCGCCATTTTAAGGTTTGTGTGTACGCGTGTGTGGTTGGTCCTCGTTGGTCGCCATATAATCAATGTTTGTGAGTACGCGCGCGCGCGCGCGCGCGTGTGTGTTAAGGTGTGAAAACGCACTATCCCCTTCGTGTCGGTCGGAGGCAGTGTCGGAGACGGTTCTTTAGCTTTCTGCGTGGGACGGACGCGCAGCATTGCTTGCTCCCGTTTGCCATTGTCAGGTTCATGGCGGCGAGTTTGTGTTGTGACGTCATCAGAGCGGCGCTTCGCGCACTAAGGAGGTCCGTACGGCAACCTGGATTCACAAGGCTGTCCGTGCATAACGCTTAATTGTACGTGGTTAGTTGATTTGCCGTTACCGACACGGCTGACCTGTCACGACGGCCAAGAAACATAGTCCCGGGTTCGACGAAACGAAGGATTGTCTGGTGACGTGGCAGGATAAGAGTGAAAAGAAACAACGTTAGCACAGACGTCCAGCCTGTTGAAACGTCCCCCTCGCCACGTGTACAGCCCCACAATTTCGCCAGTTTCTCCTGATTATAATCTACAACAATAAGTTCAATCCAGTCAGAACGAAACCGAAAGCAGGCGTTACTGTCACTACACATGGAAAATCCTAGTAAATGTACTTTGTTGCGGACTGGTTGATTAATAATTAACGAGTAACGTACTGTGCAAGATACATCAAGAGTGGTGGAAAAAAATGGTTTATCCTGTCTCTCTTTTCACCCTTCTTGATGTCTTTCGCGCAGTACATTACTCGTTCTCATAGAAATGTTAATGATCGAAAGCTCGGTGAGCGAAGCGCATCTGAATTTCGTCCGTTCCCTTCGTCATGCGCTTTGTTCGCTCCAAAAAGACATCAGCCAAGGTGCCCGCGCCATAGCACAGCAGCTCTCACAAAACGAAGTTGTAGCAGGGCCGAAGAGTATGAACGTTTGCAGCGCTGTAAGTGGGCATGCATTATATTTTACCGTACCGCTCGTAGTTTGCTCTCAGAAGGGGATGACTATAGGTGACAGACAGGCATCATGGCTAAGTGACATGCTCCCTAACGGTTAGCGGTAATGAATGGATTAGTCACGCAGTCAGTTACTGGCCAAAAGCAGTAACTTTGTAATGACATATTTTTAAAGGTGCAACTATCTAGAAACAAAAACTCGGTTTTGTACTGATAGAGTATAATATAGTTCCAATACTCCATTCGAACTTCCTTGTCGATCATTGGCTCCCAAACAACGAAGACCATAAACTTCGCTTCTTGAATTTCGCGCTGGAACCGTCGCGACAGTGATGTCTGTGCGAAATCATATTCGCGTACTTACGCAGTTCTAGCGCAGGGAACTTTTTTGACAGCTCCCCAAGCTTTCAAAACGATGTCATCACTATTTATTCACAACAATTAGACCCGAGCTGATGCTGTCCAAATTCATGATGTCACAGGAAGCTGGTGAGGGCTTTTCAAACAGGCGTCACCACCCACCTTTTGCTTGCCTTGTTTTACACAGTGTTCTTCCTTGCACAGTAAGAACGGCCTACTTGATATTCCTGACGTGCACGTGTACTCTAGCAACATTTCGTAATGTCTCTCTTTTGGCATCCTTCTAAAGCCTCGTGCGCACTCGTTATAAAGAACAGGACAATATATTTGGACCAGAGATTTGTTTGCGCATGAGACAAACAGAAATTAGCTTTCTTTTTTTGCGTCGTTGCACAACTGGCGATATCGTCTAAACTAGCTTTCTCTAGGCGTCCAAATCGGATCGCCGCAAAAGTCTAGAACGGAAATCATGCTACCCTATCATAAAACAGTAACTGGCAGGTCGACCGCGTTGGCGCACATTGACTTTCCAGGTTCTGCAATCGCAACTCAGGCCTCGTCCTTTTAATCTTTTTTCTGCTTCACTAGTCTACAACATAGGGACATTGGTTTTTGACTAGTTAACATATAAGTCTCCCTCGCTAAGCACGTCAACGCCAGCATGGCTGACGTCCAGATTGATGCTATGTGGGAGAAAAGGCACAGAGAGAGTGACAGTTGGTGGCCATGCCTCTATCAGCGATTTCTCGTCATCAGACACGTCAATACCGTGGTCTCCGAGACACCTATATATGCGTCGATAATGTCGGAGGATATTCGTTGCCACATAGCCTTCACACTCGGCACAAACTAGTGTCCCTGTATACAGAAACACAAGCGCAAATTTTCACGAAAACCCGATATACGCTCGGCACAAGTGCCACCTACAGACACTCCGTGCAAAAAGTGCGGTGCCAATTCTGCTCACTGTCCATTTAGCGAGAAGGTGACCAGAAGAGGACTAAAATATTGTGGCAAGAGAATGTGTGTGTGTGGATGTCTCGATAGATAACATTGCGTGTGGAAGTTGGGCAGTTGTGTCGTACGAAAAGTCTGTACTGCTGCATAATGGTCATTTAAGCATTGCGCAAGTACACGTATGCATGCCTGTTATTGTCTGTCATGAGCTGTGTATTAATTAGCGCGAGTATAAGTTATTCTCGGAAATAGAGCGGCAAGACACATGGGACCGCATCATGTTTGCATTGCTTCACCGGCTGTAATACGGCACGACACAATGTCCTACTACGCGTCAAGGAATCCTGGTTTGATTCCCGCTGGAGGAAAGAATTGGGAGCAAACATAAACTCCCTTTATATTAGACAAATAACTTTATGGGAAAGATAATACATCTCCTTACTGCAAGTAGACCCGATTTTGGTCAAAAGAGATTGTTCGACATTTAATGAAACGAGTCTAAGAATACTCAATTTGTGCGTTGTATATGCAAACAATGTATGCCTGAGCAACGTGTGTGCAATACTAACAAAACAAGCAAACAGCAGGCGCGGCAGCAACCTCTCGTTAAGTGCAGTGTAGCATGCACAACACGAAGCGGTTTCAATGTGCGTTCTGTTCTAATGTATATACAGTATATATTTATAGAAAGTTGTACGTGAAACGTCCAAGATCTAAAAAAACAAATGCGTCCAAATATACCATATATTTGTTTTTCTCTGCTATTCGATGCATTTAAATGCAGTTTGCCTGTGCAGTAATTACTTACGCGCATATATATTGTTGCAAGTGTATTCTTCGAATAATGGCTGCAATTGTCGAGCATATATTTTACGACGCTGTGCTATTTGCCCTCGAGTTACACAAAGCTATAGTCGTTGAGATTTGAGTAGCGTGAAATTGTGAAGGTTTAGGATTTCATTGCCGTTCATATGAGGAATGTCTTGCGTAAGATCAGAAAAAAAAAGGGCCAAATGATCAGCAGAGCGCTTGATATATAAGAAAGATCGAAAGTCGACGAAGCAATGCATCGAATAACGTTCGCGCTCAGGCTGAGCAAAGTCCAGCGGAATAAACTAATGTTGGCGAACTTTAGCAGAGAGCGACCCGCCAAGGCGCTCCGTGCCCGCAGAGTGACGCTCGCCCCGCAAGCGCTTCTGGCAAGTAGAGAGGGATCGATATACGCGCTGCCGCAGACGAAATAAGAGTGCACAGCCAGGGCACTTCAGTAAGCTGGAACTTGCGGTCGACGTGGCAACGAAACACCTGCCTTACCAACTGGACATGGAGCAAGGAGAGCAACAAAAGAATGCGGTCAGCTTCTTTAACTTAACTGCCAACACTGCGTCGCTGGCACAACATGAATAGTTGACCGGTTAATCAGGCTGTAATACAGGCTGCGCAATTGAATGCCAGATAGACGCAGAAAAGTACCTGCATATCGTTCGAACCCAGTCATACAGAGCGCTCGATTATCGTGCTGAGGCGAAATGCGCAACGATTTATGGGTTCAAGTAAGGCTGACTTTACAGGCACTTAATGGATAGCTTTGCTTTACAGGCTGCTCAAACAGCTGACGAGGTCATTAATGTACAGGAACACACCGAAACACAACAAAATAAAGGTGGCAGCCAATGCTATATACCCTGCTCCCCGTCTCTCGACCCTGTGCATGTGCTTCCACGGGTATATGCTCAAAGTGCTGACATGAATGATACCATGACGTCATTATAAAACGTCGCGTACAGCGCGCGACCTGTAATGTGTAGTTGCGCGCCGACATCCAAAATCATGCATTTAAAGACGACGAGCTACCTCTAAACGAACGTTTGGTTTGCCCTGCTTATAACTGCGTTTTCAAAACTTGCGCAAATCTCTCTAGAGACCAGTTGCCCTCTCATTTGCATATTCGCACGCAATTCGACAGCTCACGCCAAATAGCACATGTTCGCGCCATTATGAAGCGATGATGCGAATCTCTCCGAAAAAGGTTCAACATAATTGGGTGCCGCAATTTGCAATTCATGGGTCGGGTCAACTGCGATGTGCGTCCATATTTGCGCAAGATTATGCTCCTCGACAGAAAGAGAAACATGAATAACGGGAGGCAATTTTGTGGGCTCTTGGTGCGACTGGGCATCGTTATGTATATGCTAAGCCTAACGAATGATTCCCCAATTAGTTAGTGCAGGGTTTAAAAAGCATGTGGCATTCTGAGTCCCCCCTTTAACTGTCCCACTTGCTTTGTGGGAAAGAGTGCCTGAGGTTTTATAAAACTAGCCTTGCAGCATGCAGGAAGCTATGAGTACAGGCATGTGCCTCGGTGCACACTGGTGCACAGTGACGCTGGAATCCCTGTGAGGCAAACTACCAAAGACGTCTGTTGGTAACGCACCTGCCATATTGTCACACGGCTCAGGAGGAAAGTGCTAGATAGGCTCTCAGAATTCTTAACGCTCTGGTACAGTAGAACCTCGATATAATGTTATCGTCGGATATAACGAGGCAAATCTAAAACGTTTATCGTGCAGATGCTGCAGGTAACGAATATGCCTATAATGAATATCCGATACAATGAAGCTATTTTCGTGTCGGATGCAACTTCGTTATAACGAGGTTCGACTGTGTTAAAAGTTTTCCCATCTTTTTGGAGTTAGATATGAGTATTTTTGAAAACATTTGATTTCTAATGTTGCCTAATTCGGATCAGCTTCAGAACCCAAAAGTTGTGAATACCTCCTCCTGACTGTTTCATTGAAATGCTTGTCCCTGCTTCTGCTGAACCATTTGAGCCTGGAGAAGGAAAAAAAAAAAGGAAGGAAACCGACAATTCAGCACACAAGAGTTAGATATCTTCTTGTACATCTATGAACCTCGACAGCTGCAGTCCCCACAAGTAGGTTGCGGTATTTTGCGGCAAGTCTTGCATAACATCGAAACGGCAACAGTTGTTGAATAATTGTATGTTTCATCTGCAAAAGTAAGAAACAGAAATGTAATAATCGCACTGTAACAAGGTTGGATAGAAGTATAACAGTGCAATCCTTTTGAAATCTGAACGGCTGTAAATATTTGCTGCTGTAGTTATAACGGCAGCTACTATAACACAACTCTTTCATAATTACATCATTGTGAGATGTTAACTTCTATTTCTGCATGAAAAATGTACCACAAAAGCATTGTTACCAGTTGGTGAATGAATATTTTGAGATCTTTGCATTTCAAGGAAGCAAGGTCCCACAAAAACCTCAAGATTGAGACATCGTGACATCAATTCAGTGCGCACGTGATGTCGCTACGACAGACAGGTGGGATACCTGCTGCTGTCAAGCGTCAGGAGCTGCTAGAACCTGATGACAGTACAATACGGATTCCCAGCTTGCGTATTATAATTACTCGTTATTCTGTTGCATCCAATGTCGGACACAAGGTTGGAAGACTGGAAAGTACCGAGAGAAACAAACCTTCATAAAATCAATTTAAACTAGTCAAATGGGAACCCTTCAAGGCCTTCGAACTCAGATGGAAAAACTATGTGCAAAGCTTGTGCATTGTTTGCAATATTTCACAACACTGTAGCAGCCTTTAGGGTCAGTTTGGGCATACTGAATTCTGCAAGAGTGCTAAAGAAGACCAAAATGCCACACTAAAAAAAAATTCTCAATTTGGCAGGCCTACCAAGTTTCTTGAAAATATGTTTCCATGCATTTTGATGCTGATTAAACAAAATGAAGGGTGGATTTCTAATAATAGAAGCTTTTGAGTTCCCCAGGGCAGAGGAACATGGTCAAAAATAGCTGACTGGAGAACATGCCTAAGACATGGATATTGTTAAACATGCCTACGTTTGATATTTAGACTGCTGCGCATGTATGCAGGTGCCACTAATGAAACGACCGCACCAATCTGGCTGCCGGGAACGCGACCATGTGTCAATACATTTTATGCCTCTTTTCATGTATCTGTTTAAGCACGACCAAGTTTGTGCATCTGTTCATGTTGTGGATGGCAATTCTATTTTGGTCCTGATAATTCAAACAAAGTTATCCGTAAGCTTGAATTACGTAATGTAAGTCAACTGCATTCAGCAAACAAACCCGCAAATTGTGACAGCTCAATCAGGCGCAAGTGTGTCCAGTGCATTCACTTCATTTAGGTACACTGTACTGTGAAGTGCATTCTTTCACTTATGGTAAAGCAGTTTTATGACAGCAGCTCCTCATTGCATATCAGATTAAACAGAGAAACAGCACTGAAACCTCAATTCCTATAACCACTTTTCTAAAGAACTGCTCTTGGCTTCAGTTAGTGGTTATTATTCATGACAAGGTTGTTCCATTGTGTTTAATTTGTGTTTTGCTTCACAGTCACCAAGCACACTGCATGTTTTCGTCCACTGAGTGCATTGTCATTGTGTATGTCATTGTACATTGGCCATATTCACTGGCCCAACAGTTGTGTTCACAACATTCCGTCTAAAAAGAAAGACAGACAGATACAAAGGAAAAAATGAAAAAGCACCAAAACTACACACAGAAACACATGTGAACATGCGCACACACACACCATTCACAAGCTTGCATACGTGCAAGTGTACTGATTACTCACCATGCACTGGAGAAAGATGACACGAGGGTTTTCGCATGTTTAGTGCCAAATACTACTAAGTTGTAAAATTGTTAAGGCTGTCACTTCAGTGTGTATAGTCATTAAAGATGAATATTAAAATTACCATGACACCACTGCGTTGTTGGCTTTCAATAATCTTCGAAGTTGCCTGCCTGCAACCTACTGCCACACCACCGAGGTGCACTGAGATGTGTAAATGTTCCAAAAAACCAGAGCCCGTATTTTGTAATGTTCTACATAATTTTCCTTATCATGCGTCATGCCGAGTGGCCAATCCCAGCAATAACAGTGGCGCATTTTCATTTGAGTCACGTTCGGGTTAATGATTAAAGGCAAAAAGAATGCAAAATGAAAAGGATCGCCAGCAAATACAGCACACAGAACATTCATGCAATGGAAGTGGATCAAACTGTTTCAAGAAAGGAATCACTGATCTTTGTCACTGCAATGGTAGAAAACCACTTGTGTTGTGTGGTCAGTGGAATAATTATGGGCACATCGAGGCAGTCTAGGAATGCATCACAGCTGCTGACGACATGGCTCAGTTCTACCAATGCAGAAATAAAGCAGTTGGTTCATGTACGTACTTCCAAAGCATGCTCAATCATAGAGCACAACACTGAGAGAAATACTCTGTCATTCTGTACCTGGGTGTCTCTCACTGTAGCTCATGGTCTGCTCAATGATTCAGCGTAGTCTTAGGAATACTAAAGGAGCCAAATCAGGACATCCTGAACTCAGAGTAAACATTATTTCTTCATGTTCTACATTTGTTATAGAAGTACTCACTAATAGATTGGTGCCAGTGATTATTTTCACTAGCAGTTTGCACATAGCTGCATCCATTTGCCGAGACTTCGTTTTAAACCTCAAAAGGTCAAGCCTTTTCTCAAGAAATGCTGTTTGCCATTCACTGATGTTATACGTACTGAAAACACACATCTTTGTGATTCAAATGTCTTAAATGGCTTAAATACATGAATGAGTGCATCTACAAGTTACTTTTTCAAACATATTAACTTTTTAATGCTAGCTTACACATATATATTTTTAAAGGCGCGCGAACAAAGATACTTTTCACTATATATTGCGACACTGTATCTATTTCAATTTTTTTTCCCAGTTTCGTTGGACACTCCCCAACAGAAGGACACTTCCCGAAATGAAGTATAAGGAGCTAAATTTTGTTTAATTTGTTGTATCCAATAATTCGTTATATCGACATTTTAACATACCAGAAGTAGCACAGGATTCACAGGAAAAAAGCCACAGGCCTGCGTGGCACACGCAGCACAGTCACAGCGCAAGCTGGTGGAGCGGCTCAAGAGTAGCTCCAATTTGGGCACCATGCACAACAGGGTCTTCGTGGAAGTCTGTTGGCCTTGTTTTGATGAGAACGATCTGAACTGTCCGCCCGGCGTCGACGGTGAGCTGCGACTTGCAATGCTCTCTGCACAGCAGTCTGCTGAGCCCGATCAAGCCTTACAGCTGCAACTTACATGTCGGGCGCGCCGTGTTTGCAGGCACCTTAACTAGATGGCACCACCATACTGGCGGAGGCTCGGCAGCACGTTGACTGCACGCCTCGTCGGAATCGCATATCGTCGTCTGCACCTGCAGACGCTGCGTTTGCAGGCATCTTACCTAGATGGCGCCACCATACTGGCGGAGGCTCGAGTCGTCTGTCCCTGCGTGCTTGCCTTATAGTCTATTTTCCGCGGCCCGATAGCAAGCGCTTGCGTGGCTCAGTGGTAGAGTATCCGGCTCCCACGCAGCGGGCACAGGTTCGATCCCGGCGGGAATCGGGTACTTTTTTCGCATTTCCGGCGACAGCGGTTACGCGGCGGACGCCGGCATCATCGCGACCCGAAACGGCTATTGAAATGAGCCCATAACAGCTTAGGCTGTAAAATGACCTTAATGGACTTTTGAGTCCCAGAGCTTTAATCATACACTGAGACGCTCCATCAGGAGCACAAGCTCGCAGTGTGGTGTGTGGGGAAACATATCCACTGGCACAGCCTTGGTCAGCACGAACGGGTCTCCTCTGTAGTTGTTTGACGCAGCCCTCGCTAAACTGAAATGAAAGAAAGTTGACAGTACACCACTGTGCCGTTACTCGCCGGCTTGAAGAATTTTGTTGTCACAACATTACTGCACTGCGCCACTAAACTAAATCCTAGTAGTAGTGCTGCTTTATTATGTATCTTGTATGGATGTGGACTTCCACTGTGGAGTTTCAGGGCTATTCCATAAAAAGCAAAAGAGTCATGCAGTTTGGTGCTGCCACAGTGTATTGTGGACAGGCAACATTCCTAATTAATTGGCAAGCATATTGAAAATGAATGTAGCCATCGACTGAAATCGATTTCTACACATCAAAATACTTTCACAAGTTGCTGCAAAGTCTATGCCTGTAATAAGGAAAACTTCTGATAATACATACCGTATAGTGCGGAATATAGCTCGAGATTTTTTCCAAAAAATGTCACTAAAAAGTCGCCCCTCGACCTATATACCGGCTCTTGGCACAAATCGAGTGATCGTCTGGCAACAGGGAGCGTCGCATGCTTCTTGGGCATCAGCATCGGCATCGCCTCCATAGGCCAACGCTCGACGCCATTTTTCTTGTTCAGCGTGTTCCTAGCGAGTGGCGACCTTGCTCTGCGGCCAGCTATGAATACCGGGACGCGGCGCCAGTTCACCGCCGCGTTTAAAAGAAAAGTTATCGAATTCGCGGAAGCGAATGGCAACATGTCGGCGCAGTGGCAGTTTGGAGTGTCTGAGAAAAGCGTCAGGTACTGGCGCAACCAGAAATCCAAACTGTCGGTGTGTAACGCAAGGAAGACGTCGTTTCGCGGTCGCCGAGCTGTACACCCGGAACTCGAGGACAAAGTGGCGGATTTCGTCCGCGAGTACCGTGCCAGGTCCCTGCCAGTGAGTGCGGAGCTCATTCGCACAAAAGCCGTCGAGCTCGCCCGTGAAGCCGGTCTGTCGGGGGAAGAATTCAAGGGGTCCATTTATTGGGTCCGCCGCTTCATGCGACGCAAAGGGTTTGCTCTTCGACGGCGCACGTCAATCTGCCAGAAGCTGCCGGAGGAGTACGAGGACAAGTTGATAGAGTTTCAGCTCTACGTGAATAGCCTCCGGCGGCAGCATGGCTACCTGTTCGGCCAGATCGGCAACGCCGACGAAACGCCGGTGTGGTTCGACATGCCGTCGTCCACAACAGTCTGTGAACGCGGGGTAAAGGAGGTGAAGCTGCTGTCGACCGGAAGCGAGCATTCGCGCTTCACCGTGATGCTTTCCTGCACGGCCGACGGCAGAAAGTTGCCCCCGTTCATCATCTTTAAGCGGAAGACGCTGCCGAAGGAAGCCTTCCCGCGGGATGTCGTCGTCCGCGTAAACGAGAAGGGGTACATGGACGAGGCCCTAATGCGCGAGTGGATCCGCACAGTGTGGAACCGGCGGCCCGGAGCCCTCCTGCAGCGCCGGAACATGCTCGTGTTGGATGCATTTCGCGGGCATTTGACGACATCGGTGAAGGAGGCGCTTCGCGACGGGAAGACCGATCTTGTCGTCATTCCGGGAGGGATGACGTCAACGCTGCAACCGCTGGACGTCGTCCTCAACAAGCCTTTTAAGGACCGTGTGCGTGCTTTTTACAATGATTGGATGGCTGGCGACAACCCGCGGACTCCGACAGGCCGGCTGCGCAGGCCACCTCTCGCGACAGTTTGTGCTTGGGTCTCCGAGGCATGGAGGTCTCTGCCTGAAGAAATGGTGGTGCGCGCATTCAAGAAGTGCTGCATCAGCAACGCTCTCGACGGCACCGAGGACGACATGTTGTGGGAGGCGGCTAGCGAAAAGCAGTCGTCCTCGGAGGAGAGCTCCGACAGTTCGGAGGACTGAATAAAGTGCATCAGTGAACAGTTCCGTGTGTGTGTTTGTGTTTTTTTTTTTTGCTGGTCAAGGTAGGGGGGTCGACCTATATTCCACCTCGACCTATATTCCGCATTATACTACTCATTTTAAGGTTGCCTTTTGTGGGATATGTGCGCACTTTACTAACCATGGCTTAGCTTTAGACGCAACACACAAGCAGCAGCAGCAGCAAGGTTGGAACAGCTAAAACTGACAACGAATGCATTGTTTTCTATACAGTCAAACCTCGATATAACAAACCTTGCTTTAACGAAATTCGCGATGTAACGAAGTATGTTTATTTCCCCATCTTAGTTCTATTGAATTAACGAAACCTCGATAGAACGAAGTTTTTCGCCGCACGTACAACTTCGGTATATCGAGGTTTGACTGTATCACAGTAAGTCTTTCAGCGAATGTGCTGCTGCAGATTGTGTCTGCTTCAGAAACTTGTCTGTTTTAAATTGCTTGAAGCGAGTGCCGCTCATGCAGTATTTCACCACCAGAAAACTTCCAACGGGAAACAGCATTTTTCATAAAACTTGATGCAACATTTGTAGAACCGTAAAGTGATCCCAAATTCTTAAAGTTTATGAAACACTCCGGAGAGTTGGCAGGTATGTATAAGGTAATGCAAGGCCTAAAACACCAAAGGCGATGACTAAATGTGGAATAGAGCATTAAAGATGAAATAGGACCTTTACTATACAGCCCACAGTGTACCCTAAGCAGATCCACTGCTAGAATTTTTTTCCTTAGATTCATACTGAATAACCCATCCTGGTGATAACGGCAGCGTGGTGATGGCATGCAAGCCAATGATGGGGAATGAAAAAAAAAAAAAAAAGAGTTGTCACATAATTAAGTCTCTGGTCAAACACACAGTGGCCTGTAAAGCCTAGCAAATTGTTCACACACACGTATTAGCACGTACATACATGTAAGCATGTGCATGTGGCGAATTTACACACGTTTTGCTTGAGAGGCTATATGTTTAAACACAACTATGTTTATAAAAGGTACACACAAGCACAAATGTTGTTCCAGTGTAGTGCTAGCTGCTGAAAATTTGCAACAAATACGTGTTATGAGATTTTATCGTGCAATTTTGCAGCAAATGTTGCTATAAATTTCACTGTAACGCTGCTGTCATGTAGGCTGTCAGTAACTTTAGTACTGCTTCCTCAAGCGACAGATCAAAAATGGCATCTTTGTCTATGAATTCTACATTCTCACAGCACCCCAAAATACGAATGCTCAGAAACATTTCATATTGAAGTAGTGCAACACCATCGTAATAATCTACTGGCAAAACTTGCAACATGGCTAGCCACAGCACTTTACTCAAGATTGCCTCAAAAGTATAGCATAATAGTAAAGCATTATAAGGTTGTCAAGAAACCTGCCAAATCAAAATGCATATGCACTGTCAGCATAGTGAAATTGGTCTGTTATCACAAAGAGCGTGAATTTAGTTAGCAGTCGACAGAGTTGACTGAAGCTTGTTAGCATGAAATGCTCAGCAAACAAGTGACGCTTCATGACTTAAAAGCCACCACAAAAGGACGCAGAATAGTAGTTGCAAAAGAATGATGCAGTTCCTTTTCTCGCTTCTGTCTACACAATTTTGCCTTGGTTTTTTAACCATGAACAAATGGTTATCGAAACTAAAGAGAAGGTACAATTTCTTACTCTAGAAAGTTCTGCAGTGCTCCTTCCGGGTTGCATGAGACATACACCAGCTTCTTGATTGAGGCAGTCCATCGAAGGGTGCGCAAGACTTTGTTGTCTGTAAAGCCAGCATTTTTACGATGATTATACGTATACAGACTTGCACAGAAATAGTCTAGTACAACACCCAAATGTATTTGCACAATTTCACGATTCTCTGTAATTTCTCACAATGTCAGTAAAGGCATGTCTATATGAGCAGCGGGTTTGCAGACAGCTGCCAATCGCCAGTAGGCCTAGCTCGCTGGCTGTCAATTAAATCCACAGCTGACGGCCCTTACCTCCTATAGTCATCCGTACATTTGGTGCTTGCGCAATTATGTATTGCTCAAACAAAAATATGCGGGTCATAGGACAATACGTTATCTCAATTTCATTGGTAGCAAAAGGCAAGACAACCACTGCGCTGTCCACCTGCAAGTCAAGAACCATTTGTACTGTGGCTACTGATCCCATCCATGATATAGTACTGGGCACTGCATTTCTTACCAGGTGCCCTCTCGATGTCCCATTGTTAGTTATTTTGACAAGAAAGAAAAAGAAATAACTGAAGAAGCACTTACGCAGGCCCTGCCTCGGTGGATCTACAATGGCCACAATTTCCTCGCTGTTCCCAACCGAGCGGATCACATCCTGTATGACATCTTCAGCTTTTCCTTGCACAAAACTAGCATTCTTGATGCCTATGAATGTGCCATACGGAAGCAGAGAAACATGCACACTTTACTTGGCGACATGGACAAGGCCTGTTACACGATGCACACAGATGAAGCATGGCTACCGATGAAAGATTTGATTCAGGTAAAAAAAATTAAATTATGGGGTTTTACGTGCCAAAACCATGATCTGATTATGAGGCACGCCGTAGGGGGGACTCCAGAAATATGGACCACTTGGGGTTCTTTAACGTGCACCTAAATCTGAGTACACAGGTGTTTTCGCATTTCGCCCCCATCAAAATGCGGCCGCCGTGGCCGGGATTCGGTCCCGCGACCTCGTGTTCAGCAGCCCAACACCATAGCCACTGAACGATTCGGTGGGCATCTGATTCAGGTAAATAAATATGGTTTGGTTTTTGCTAAATACACTACAGGCAGCTAGAAAAGTGAACAGTGGTCCAATAACTTATTGGCAGATATCACTTTTCTCATACTTCAGCACAGACCAGCATGTGTTTGTGATGCTTGTGAGGTAATTTACAATGATTAATAATTACATATTGATTAGACAAGTTTGTGCAGGACGACAAAAAGAAAGGGATCTCTGCGTGAAATGACAAAAGAGCACTTCAAACATATATAGTTATTAACATTTCAATAAATTGCGGCGCAGCAAAAAAATTAATTGGGAAATTAGCTGTTTTTTTTTTACCAGGCAACATCAAGTATACACAATAAAAGGTATGTGCAATGTTTGTAGTGCTTGTGTCAGCTGGAGAATGACTTCTTGATCACTCTGTATGTGTGATTAAGCCACTACATAGCACTGTCAACAGAATTATTGATTGATTGACTGACCGGGCTTAATGTCCCAAGGCAACAATAGATGTCGTAGCGGAAGACTCCAGATTAATTTTGGCCACCTGGGGCTCCTAAATCAAAGTACACGAGCGTTAATGTGTGGCACTCCCATCGAAACGCCACCACCGCAGTTGTAAGTCAAATCCGTCATCATAAGCTCGGCAGCATAATGCCACAGTCACCATGCCACCACAGCGGGTTTGTCAACCGAGAGAGGTGAGAAATGTGAGGAAATCATGTATAAATATTCAATAAAGACTGTCATTACTAGTTATAGTAAGTGCACATCCCAAAGGCCGGTTCGCAGACTGCTTTTTGCTTCCACATTACTGATCCACGTCACGATGCAGCAAATGTTACTCGCCATTGAGTTCTGCATTGCGCTTGGCATTCTGCACAGCTCTTCTGCATACCTCAACACCATAAACTTTCTTCACTTTCTGTAAAGAGAGTAAAAAATGATACAGAGAACGAAAGAAAATAAACTTCTGACCAAGTGCAAGTGACAGTATGACTCCACAGTTAAAATAATTCAATTTACGTTGTGAGAACAGATATGTACCAAATCACTGAAAATAAGCCTTAAAGTTTATCACTGCAGCTCTTAATCACATATGTAACCAAATTTTTGGAAATACAATTATTGAAACTAACGACTATCCAGACGATGCAGAAATGACCATTTGACTACCGATAAATGCCAATTATGTATCCTCATTTTTCTCTAAAATATACCACAAAGAAAGGCAGGTAGTAAAACAAAAATATCAGCAACTTCTTCACAACATATAGAATTTCTTAAGGTCTGATGGTTATTTAAATTAAACTTCCAACAAAAGAAATGTCACGTTTTGTTAGTCTGATCGCTTGACAACCATCACATCAAAATAAGCTACAGAAATAGTGTGCAAAAAAAGAAAAAAATAAGCGTTAAGGAAAAGGAAAGAAGATCGAAAAGTAAAGCATAGTACTGATTTATTTCAGGCAAAAAAAAAGAAACATTACACTGATGCAACTGTGATAATACAGACTACTATAAACAAAGTGTTGATTGCTCTAATTGGTATGCTTCCTTCTCAAAAGATGGCCACACTTTTGTTGCAATACCGCTAAACATGAATTCACTCTTGCCACTTGAGTGATAGAAAAGTGTGGCGGACAGTTTCTTTTTTTTTTTTCAAACTCCAAGCTAAGGTCGAGCAAAGGTCCTTGCTTTCAGTACTTAGCAACTCCACATTATTTCTCAAAAACTTCAAGTTTCCACAACAATCTAGTGGTTGTAAATCTCAGCCGTGACATGCTTGCTGCAACATTTGGCAGATCAATATATGCACACGTCATGGATGTCTCTTCACAAGATGGGTAATATGTCAAGTACGTTAAAGCTCGTGTCTGTCATGTGTACGCACCACTCATGTCTGTTGTCTCCTCTTTCCCCGTTCAAAAGCACTGTTTCTTTGCATAAGTACGTACCGACCCATGTTAGCACACTGTTGACCCCAATATGTAAAATTAAAAATTTTATCAATGACGAAAAATATACCATTGTACTTCTAAGTGTCTTTTGAAGAATCACAATATTTATTAAACAAGAACAGCCAAACATTGCAGCTGAAAATATAAGAACTATCTGTGAGGAAGCTTTCAGTATGGATATTTTTTATTGAATTTCACGACTAAAGAGAGAGCTCCCATAATGAAATGCAACTGTAGCAACAATTTCGCATTGGCGTATGTGCTGCAGAACCCCATTCCTCTTAAGAGTGTTTATGGCCCTGCAGGCGACTTTTCAAGCTGAAGAAATGAGAAAGGTTGATTTGAAAGCTTTCAGGCTGTCTTAAAATCCCGCCCTGCATACCTATTTCTGAAATGACCGCCATACTTCATTTTTACTGTTGCCACTCAGCCTCTCGATACGGCAATATTGAAGCATGCTTGAGGCAACTAGAACAGCAAGAACGGTGCGGTTCCACTGGCAGTAGAATTCCATGTGGTAGTACAGATATGTAATTTCTGAACAAGATAAAGACAGCAACATGTTGACGACTGGAAGACATAGCACACACATCTGCACTTCATAGGGAAAAGAAAATGCTCAAGCTCACTTATGCAATCGAACTCGCAATAACAAAAAATGCTAGCCACCCACTCTGCCTGTGTGCCACACATGCATCTGGCAGCTCACTTTTTTTCTTTTTTTACAGCATTTTGAGTTCCAGACGCAGACGGACGTGCCGGCTTGCTTACCCCCCCCCCCCCCCCTCTACATTGCTCTTTTTTTTCTGATGCAGACAACCAGTAGCAAGGTTCAATTGTTATTACCCATTATGCGGCATCAGAACATTGTAGTAAGCAGTTTATTTTACCACAGAACGGTACAAAATTCACGGCGCGGCGGCTGCTGGTTGTTACATCCGAGTCATGTTATAAATGGTTTCGACAGCAATTCTGTCTGTCTAATTACTACACTGTTCGGTCTGTCCCCTCTGTTTTTTTGTGCAACCTGGTTATAACAAATATCTGTTATAACAAACTTTTCTTGCCACTTGATAGTGCTATATTAAGTGTGTTCGACTGTATGCAACTGTTTTACAGCGACAACTGTGATGGAGTCATTGTAACGTTTCCGATATGGGCGACAGCGTGTCCTCTGTTGCAGTCTTCCCGAGTTCCAATGTTTTCTACAAAAGCACCCAAAGAAAATGGCTCAAAATATGAGAATCGAAATTTGCTGGGTAGTGAGAAAAGCGTGTTTACAATTAAGTCAGAAACATAAAAGTGTTTGACGACAAAAAGGAACATTGGGGAAAATCACAATAAATTGGGTGGTGCAAGGAGTAGTGTAAAATATCTTCACCATTTATAAAAAGTCGCAGTTTTGCTCGAAAGGTGAAGCATCGACTACGATAGCAAATTAGCCGACAGCTATACGAAGTAAGGATATTAGTTTTATCAGCTGCATAAACTTGGACATGCAGCAGCACATGCAGTAAGGACATGCAGTAAGCAGCAGCCGCGCCTACAGCGCATATGATAAATTTCACTTCACTTTGACCTTCCCCTCCCTCCCATCCCACACAACACACATACAGGTACATTGACTGTGGATCCAAGTTTTAGAAACACCCTCGAAAAAGGTGAGCAGAAGAATTAAAAAGAAATAAGGAAGAAAACATGCGGGTCTTGGGCCCTAACCGACAGGATAAGTGTTCTAGGCAATGAAGGCAAATAATTTTATAATCTCAACGGTTAATGCAAAAAAAAAAAAAAAAAATGACATTCTTGGTTAGACGTTGGGTGACCGTCTGAAAAGCAAGCTTACCGAGTCAACTCATAAATTAAGTTCAGAGCACGGCTCTCCTTGGTTTCATTGTCTGCTGGCTGCATTACAGTGGAATCACGATAAATGGAAATCGCCTATACGGAACTGCCGCTTAAACGGAACACCGTCCTCATGGTTGGTTGGTTTTGTATTCATACAACCCTTGAGCGTTGTCTCTCAGAAAATGAAACTCCTGTTAAACGGAACCAATTTCCCTGGTCTCCCGAGGTTCCGTTTGTAGTTTGTTAATAACAGCATCCCCAGTCACTCGCTTCACAGTTTGTGTAAGCCCTACTCACCGAAGCCAGAGACAGACCGATGGTTCCTGTGCCACAGCAGATGTCGAGAAGAGTTGTTTCTGCATTAAGACCTGCAACTTCTTCCGCAGCCCTGTACAACACTTCTGCAGCCGGCGTGTTCACTTGAAAGAACGCATCGGGGCTTACTTGGAACGTCAGACCAAGGAGACTTTCTTCAATGTCCTTCGGTCAGAAAGCAAATCAGAAAGCATTGCAAGGAGTCAGCCTCGCCGATGCTTGCCCAGCTCAAACTTCAAGATTATGAATGATTGAAGTGTTCGGGTGTTCGAATAGTGAAACTTTTCAATAAAGCTGTGGGTCAAATATTTCCTTAACGTGAAAGAATGATTTAGGAACACATTGCTTTGGTGTGAACACAATAGAGCTCACAAAAAAATATTTTGTACAAATTGATGTTACAAACATGCAGGCTTATCTTAGGAAGAAACAGTTGATCTGGTAACCAACTTCAAAACCTCATAAAAACCAAAAAAAGTTCTCTGCTTCTTCTGTTGTCCCGGAAACTGGTGCCTGTCAGTATTGGAACACAATATTTCTGGTAGAGATGTATTAACGGCGGATATTTAAGGCCACCTTGCGGTGATTTGTTCTCAGCCCATCACGCAATAACAGTCATTGTTATCATGTAATATTCGACCACAGAGATACATTGCATACACTGCTGGCATGGTTGCCAACCATATCGGCAGGGCCTCCTTGAAACCGAAACTAGCAAAGCCTAGCTTCGCCAATGAGAATTTGGTGCATGTATTGACTGTACTTTCGTCTATCTGTAGCGTCAGCATGACAAAGATAGAGATACGAGCCGTGATTTCGTAGCGATGCTTTCAGTTCAATTCTATGCTACTCTTATTATCCACCGTTCATGGCCAGTTGATAATAAGTGCAGATTCAGACCACCGATCACCATGTGAAAAGGGTGAAAAGGAATAGCATGAAAGGCACTGCTAGCAAATCACAAGCCATGGAATGTCTAGGCCAAAGGCAAATGTATGTGCGGCAGCAACACTTTGACAAACTTGGGCCGTATTCTTGGATGATCACATTCAAAGATACTTTCCTTTTCACTATATTTCACTTGACTAACACCACGATCACGATCACTGTAATCTTGTTTGTGATTATAATGAGGACAATGGCAAGAATGGTCACCAGTGTTACTTGCAACCGCACAACATTATGACATGTAGATTCCTCACCTCTGTCCCAAAAACATGTTCATAATCTGGCTGCTCCTCATCAGAGCGCTTTTTGTCAAACCTCTGGAA
Source organism: Dermacentor silvarum (assembly GCF_013339745.2). Classification (NCBI taxonomy): domain Eukaryota; kingdom Metazoa; phylum Arthropoda; class Arachnida; order Ixodida; family Ixodidae; genus Dermacentor; species Dermacentor silvarum. The sequence continues at coordinate 194,349,505 of NC_051156.1, read as the reverse complement.
ATGAAACGAAGTGACACCACTTGGTTTACCAGGACCCTCTGTGAAAAACTGGCGCAGTTTTTCTTTCTCCTGCGAGATGTCCTCCTGAAGGCCACAGCAAGAATCAGAAAAAGAAAGATAAGATAAAAGACGGCAATAAAGATTTATGCAATATTCAACGCATCAGTAGCAGCAGCAATGAGGCTTATCAGCTGCCATCAAAGGCGCAGGTGCATGGCTGTAATACTACACAGTAGAATTTTGTCGATTTGACTCTGGTCATTTCAATTTTTCGTTTTATTCAATCAAGGCTGTAGTTCCTGGATGGCACCCGTGCATTTCTATGGGCCCAAATTTTCATTATTTCGATCCTAAAATGAGCTTTTGGCGGTTAATTCAAACCTAACCAGTCAGCAAACACGCACCTGGCCCCTATGCTGAAATCAATTGAAATCACTCTAGAGGCAGGGTTTGTCTTGGTGGAGCTTAGGGGACAGCGAACACAGTGAATACGCATCATTTCTCGTTGAAAACGTCCATTTTTCACCCGCCCTAGGAAGATTTTCAAGCAATAACTAACTCACAATGTCTGATTACGGTATTTGCTTGATTCTGACAAAGTAATCTTTTTTCAAGAAATTTGACCTGAAAATTGGTCATGTGGTGCAATCGGACACAATACCAAAACTGTGTTAGTAGCGTTTGTATGCTTTACCGCCTAACATGAATGCATTGCGGCAAAGCAGACTAGAAAACCAGCTGCCATTGTGCAACACATTAAAACCTTGTTCATTTATCTTGCTAAAAAATCGGGTGCGCATTACATTTCTACTTTGTTTTGGAGCTTTAATGTCATTTGTACATTAGTTTTCTTCTTTGGACACATAGAAAGCATGCGCCCGCTTGATCTGGGGGCGTGTTAGAATTGGGAAAATACAGTCAAATAAACGAGCGGTGTGATTTGCCATTTTTTTTTCTGCCTCTTGTTAATATGACCCACCAGATAATTCAATCAGCTTCACCGGTCCCATCTGGGTCGAATTAACAGAAGTCGACTGTACAAATTGAGATGCACATGTCTGATGCATGCCATATTATGATTGAGATTTTAAAAATTAGTTTACCGGTTGACCGGGTGTCCATGCTCAGGTGCCGAGGCAGCTGGCTACATATGTATACTAGTAAATGTACAAGAACGAAGCAAGAAGTTCAGCGCACAATACTGTCTACATTAATTGGAGAGCTAATAACATCTACATAAGGTATCAGTGAAGCTGTGTATAATGCATGCAGGGAAATAAAACAACACCTATAAAGTGGACAAGGATGCTGCTAGTTCTAGCAATTACTACGCTAAGGACAAGCACTGAGTGGCAGAATGAGGAAATGTAAAGTGAAGTTGTGGAATCAGACATAAAAAAAAAAATCTGAGGACGCCCAAGCACTCGTGACTTGTGAATGCGAAAGCATTAATGTCCGACTGAACGCCGCTGAGCGGTCCTTCGAGTTTTGTGCTGTGAGTAATGTACCATAGCGGTATGTGCTGCCAGCGCCAGCAGTGCCAATGCCGAGTGCCATCGACATTCTGCGCGACGAGAGACCGAGGAAGCAGCAGCGGCCACTGGCGGATAGGGGGCCCTATCCTGTCTCCTTCTTGGTTTTTCTTTTTCTTTTCCTTGCGCCACAATTAATTCGTTTAGCTATGCACCAACTCGCCCAACGCACTACCTTGCTAAAGCATATTTAAGTGAAGCATACCAAGAGCAGAAAGGGGCCACTGTCATGGGACACAGCAGGTACATATTCTTTAATCCTACACACATGCAGCCGCCGTCTCCTGTCACAGTACGAGCACCGATACAATTAATAAGTGCACTGGCCGGCCTTCAGAGCTCTTTTGGGTGAGCCTGTGGTGATTTTAACCCTTTGTGACTATAAAAGGCATGTATTAAATTTAGTTTATTTTTATTTCTTTTTTTACATTTTCGGTGGCCCCTAGGGAGTCCGAAAAATCGGACATTAACTGTACACAATATGGGAAGTGCAAGTGGATAAACGAACCTCGCTGAGTGCCTGAGGATGTATGACTGCAATGGCCATGATATGGCTTCGCCTGGTGGTGCGCACGGTCAGTTGGCGCCAATAACCTTCGTGCGTCTCTGGGTTGAAGGGCTCCTTGCCAGACTGCTGCACATAATCTTGAAAGCACTACGAGAAGATCCAGCAAACATTTCATGAAGCAATGAACGTGAGAACAAGGGTATGCTGGGAGTGTGCTGACTCTCAACCGACACTTTCCTTAAACAGCAAAGAGACTTGTTACAGGAAGCACACACAGAAAAACTGAGAAAGGAACCTGGATGTCAATAAAAGGTGTGCAAGCAAAAAATATTTACTTAAATTGATTAAATCAGTTTTGCCTGTGCACTGCACATAACTCTTTAGAATATAGAAAAGCTTTTTGTTTCACATGGTACTGTCGACATAAAGAGCACCCTGACGAGGTATTTAGCAAGTTTATATGAATGCATGCGTTTTTTTTTTTCTTTACACAGGCATTACACAAGAATGACATAACAGAATGATGTAGGACTTGGTAGTGTTCCAAGTGCTGACTTAGCTTAGAAGAAAACCTTTATTTCGTCTCAATATGTGGAGCCCAAAAGAACATACCATTAAGAAACTTTGCACGTAAAGCCAGACACAGAGCCATCTACAACCTAATCCCCTGCATTCTAGTAACTACCATTTGTACCTCTATGTGAAGCACAAAATCTACATTCCTGCTTGGTACATGCTGACATAAAAAACACCAAGGCTCGAATAAATTCTGTCCTATGTTGAGCAGAAGCGGAGATATCGTGCAAGAAATTTTATACATGAGACAAGACACTGAGTGAATGAACAGCTAACCACCTGCATTCAAGCACTCCTTCTGTGCCTTCATGTGAAGAATGACAACTACATTCTGCTTGATACATGCTGATGAGATAGAAAGCAGCAAAGTTCAAACAAATCCAATCAATGATGAGTACAAGCACTAGTAAACTAATAAAGCAATTAAAATGAATACTGATGCTGTCTGAGCCACTACATTTTACAAAGAACACCATACCTTAGCGACCTTCTTTGCAGACTCAGGAATGTTGGGGAGGTCAGCCGCCGAAGCAACGCTCATCGACCCCTGTCTGTAGCTGCTGATGCGGAAGCCGACAACGACCTCTCCCGTCTCTAGGTGTCGACCCACCGTGAACTCATTCTTGTTGCGATAGCCGTCTACGACTGGAGACGCTTTGATGGGCTCAAGAGAGCAAACACCCAATTTATGCACTGCCCTGCATAAAAAGTATGTTTATTTAGTATTTATTAATTTATTTTACTATTAGGGAATACAGAGGGGAGGGGTTCATGAATACATACAAAAGTATGAAAGATATATACACGAATAAATAACAAATATTCTGTTGAACACTACAGGAACAGAAAAAAAATCCATAAGCGTGCTGTAGGCAGCTAACACAAAACTGACACAAGGAAACAGTGGCAGGTGAGTAGAAAGATGTGTTAAAAAATACTATTAAGTGCTTTACAGAATACTAGAGTTTTTGTGTAAGCTTAATGAATGGATAGACTGAAGTGCGTAGAGTCCGTCCATTCGTTATTCTTGCACAAGAACTGTAGTATGTTTAAGCAACTAGCCCACTGCAGAATTTTCCTGGTTTGCAGAATAGACCGACGTCAGTAGTGGAAACTATTTGGCCTGGCAGATCATTCTATTCACGACAATTTTGTGCGAAAAATGAGTGGCTATATATCACACCATTGGAGGAAAGAATGCGGACCTTGTGACGATGGTACACTCGTGCAGAAATGTAGGGTGCTTTTGCTATCCAGCATGAACACATAGCACGTGACTGTGGAAACAGATTTTGTGGAACAGACATAAACATGATATTCTCATGCGGTCGGCGAAGAGAGGAATGTCTAACTTGGATTTAATGGCAGAAACACTTGCAGTAGGGTGATAGTTGTTAACAATGACACTAACACACTAGCCTTTTACTGTTGCAGACATTAGGATATAAGAAGAAACACTGCTACTGTATGAAGAGGAAATAAAACAGAAGCAGTGTGAGCATATTATCAAAGTTTCTCAGTAAGGGCCACTTGCAAATAACCAAGAATGTCATCTGGATGCGTGCACCATTTTACAGGCATTTTAATGCATTGTTAAGTGCGTCAACATGCCTTGGAAAAGTTGTTTCCATCCAAGGTGGCACTTGTGCAGTTCTGGGGCTGCAACATATTGCAATGACTCTTTTGATTTGCTTTTCGCACGTCGTCACTGGTTGGCAGGACGCCTAGCCATTGTTATTCCGCACCAGTATTAGCTATTCACAGTGACTGGGGATGAGAAATCGATAGTGCCAAAGGAAAAGAACCCTTACATAATACGACCTCTGGTATAAATATGACACAAGTGTATGCAGTGAAAGAACTGTAGAGACCACTGAACATCTATCCCCGTCAGTGGGTACAAGGCATGATAGAGGTTCATCATCATCATCATCACCTCTTGTTAGAGTGTCACAGTATCCATCCAATGTACAGCATAAGTCCAACTTGGAAGAAACACTTAAATGTTGAAGCGCTCATTGCAACTTGGATAACATACGAAGGCCTATGCTTGGTAGACGACTGTCCCATGCCTAATACTACTCACTTATTGTCCAATAAAAACAGACGAAACATGCAAGAACATTTAGTAGTTGAATACTACAGCATTCCACCAGTTAGGCCCATACTGTACATACATTTCTGCCATGGTTTGCCTTGCAATGGTTGATGGAGGATTGTGGGACACCGCAGTAAAATAGCTTATAACAAAAACTTGTCATTACCTGCAAGTTACTCTTGACACCTGACCCACACCATGTTTCTATCTTGTTTCTTCCAATGCACGGTGTGCCGCTGTGCCAAGCCAGAATACTATCAACAAACTTCTGGGCCATTTCAGCTCAATGCACTCACCAACATTCGAAAATTTTATGCAATAACCATTTCCTATATATCCAAGACTCAATCTTTCTGACCTTTGCTTGTTGATCCATGACTTCAGACCCGGGTTAACTTGCTCGAGTTTCCGAGCATACTTCACCATGACTTTTCTCATCTGTTCTTCCTTCTGCTCCAGTTGCTGCTGATATGGGAGGTCTGACCAGGAAGCCACAGATTCTCTGATTCTGCAAAGCATGTTATCAGTGCCTGGTTAATTGATTGATTAACCAGCCAATTATTCACGATTAATAGCCTGAGGTGACATGAGCAAAACCAGGCATGCATCGGCATTGACGCTGCCACTTTGTAAGAAAGGAAGCGACAGGCTGAGTTAAAATGTTCCGATGGTAAGATGGTGCCTGCGCATGTCTTAAGGCAAAAGCTACCCCCGTGTCCTGTACTTCTGAAGGCAGCAAGACTTCTGCTGGACTAATGATTGCACCCGAGGGTGTTTATAATGTGCTTGATGCATGTACACCCAAGGAAGGTGTCTGTGATGCGACATTGAAGGCAAATGCCAATTAAAATTGCATGGCTTGTTTTTCCTTCAAATCACCAGTTTTAATATTTCAGTTCACTTAGGTATGTTAACCCATCAATCTGATTAACAGATTATTTGATTAAATGGCTCTGATTAAATGGGTTAAAATTTTGACTAGTTACCAGCCCTACATGTTATTTACATATTCAATCTTGCAATACTTTGTAACTAATGCAAGGTCACAGGTAGCATAAAGACTTGCACGTAAGAATTATACCTTTTCTTTTTCCATCTTCTGTATATCTTTAAAACAGGAAAATGGCTCCTTCCACCCACTAAGGTTGGATATGCGGTTTATGAGTAGGACAAAATCTGAAAACTTTTTTTTATATAACACAGATTTTATTGAAAGCTGAGGACATGGCTAGCCTTGACAGAGGTAGTGGCCTCTTCTTACCACATGGTAAGTAAGGACAGGCTGGCAATTAAATGGACTACGGAAAAACACAGCACTGTGTGCGGGGAAAGCCTAGAACACAGCAGAGCTTAAGAACAAAACTTTTAAGAGAATAAACTTTCTACCTGGGCTCACACTCACACTAACCATAAATTGTCGAGAACGCCAAACAGCGTGGAAGCTGCGTGCACAAAATGTCTCAAATTAAATGCCCCAGATTTAATCAACCTGGTGTATGATGCTATGCCTGTGATACATCGCACAGCATCACACCTAGCACTGATTGCGAACGACTTTATCAGGCCAAAGAGAAGATAGGAAAGGCGTTCCTTGTGTTTTGACCATTGGTGGCGATGATAGGAGACCCCAGGAATGGGTACAATCTGCTCAGCATGTTTGACGGACTATCCTATTACACTAGAGTAATTTTATGACCGCATATATATGTATACCATAAAACAAATGTATGTAATACCTAACCATCAACTGCTCTTCAGTAGCCACTAAAATTCAACATATTGCCACTTAAGCATAGGAATAATTTGGAAATGCGGCCTCTACGACCAAGACAATTGAATTAAACGGACACTAAAGAAAAAACTATAACTCAAATAAGACCGATCAGGTATTCTTCCAAAACTGTGCATTCGTTAAGTTTACTCAAACAGAAAATAAAGGCCAAACTTAAATTTATTAAATTTCACACTGAAGCCGCAGCATCAGTACTTCAGTGTGACATAGCAGATTTAAAAGTATTTTATCGTATATGGGCTGCTATGGCACAGCAGAAAGTCCTCGAAACTTGCCAGGTTTGGTCTTTGGCTCCTTAAAATACTATGGGGTAAAAAATCAGCTAGGCCCCAGCTGATGCCATCAAAATCAACTATGTAATGGTGAACTTGTGTCGGAACATCACAGTGGCATCATCAGTCATCTTTTGTTTTCTGCATCTTCTCTGGCTAATTATGCTTCCTCTCACAATATTGTGACTCTCTTTTTTTTTTCATATTGTAGATGTGTAATTTACAAATTGAGCTCAACTGGATTTTTTCCTTAGTGTTCCTTTAAAAGAAATGGTTTGCAAGGGATATGGACACAGACTGGCAACTTAAAGGGACACTAAAGCAAAACAATAAATCAGTTTAGACAGATAAAGCGTTCATTGAAATCATAGGCGGATTATCAGAAGAGAAAATGAAGGTCGAAGTTTCAGTTTCTGAATTTCGCGCCGAATCTCCAACAACAGTGCTTCACTGTGACGTCACGGATGTTAAAGTATTTTTTTTTTTCGTATTTCGGCCGCGTTAGCACAGTATAAGTTCCCGAAACTCGCCATGCTCAATCTTTGGCTCCTTCAGAACACAATGCAGTCAATCTTTAGCGCTAAGGAATTAACTAGGCCCTAGAGGATGCTGTCAAAATCCATGTCGTCACAGCACGCTGGTGCGGGAACTTCAAGGAGGCGTCACCACCCGGCTTTTGTAATTGCACTTTTTCTGGCTTACCAAGCGTCTCGTTGTGGTAAGAGGGGTGTTCTTGATATTGTAGAAGGGTAATTTACTGATACAAAAGAAACCATATTTCTCTTTATTGTCCCTTTAAAGGGGCCCTGAACCACCCCTCGGGCTTGGTGAAATAACATAGTCCGTGGGTAGCATACGCTGCTGTGAACATCTGTGAACAGTTTTGCTGTCGCACGTGGTGTGTGGAGCTCGCAAGCGGAGCGCGAAGTCACCTTTCTCTCACACGCTCTCTTTTCAAAGAGAAGCCTGCGCCTCACTCTTTTCTGGACGCTTTAGTTCGCAATAAAGTGAATTCCCATATGCGGCTGCTATTGGTAGCTGCGGCAGGCTACGCTGCGTAGATAACGCGGCCACGAGTCCACTGGCTAAGCACACTGCAGCTCACTGAGGACAACCGCATTTGGCTTACGTTTAGCACTTCGTAGGCGCCAAAATCAGAAGTCGTCGCATCTAAGTTAACATCCAAAGCGAAATTTGAACTACAAGCCACGGCGAGTCTGAACTGGAGTGAGCTGAGTTGAAGTGGCCGTGAGGCTAGAGTGAGTCCAGGTGAATCCGAGCTTGTGTAAACAAGTGAGTTCAAGCAAGCCTGATTCAAAGTTGATTTGAATCATTTTTGAGTCCGTGGGACTTCATGCAAGGCTGAGTCCATATGACACTATGTGAATCTGAGTCTGCATACTGTGTGTCTCAGCTAACATTAGCCAAGCTGCTCAATGGAAAGAAACATATTTTAAAAAATGTGGTGCAAACTACAATTAATAGATCTATGGTCGGAGGACCAAACACCGTCGTTCTTAAAATTGTATCTTGCACCGTGTTCTTTAAATCATTTCTTTCATTGAACAGCTTGGCTAACGTTAGCTAGGACTCCTTATATAAAAATGGGGTTAATTGAGCATATGGTTCTGCGAGTCAGAGTGAATGATTCCGTGATTTGAGTGCATTCAGCAGGGTGCAATTTCTGGCGAGTTCGAGTCTAGGTGAGCCCTAAGCTAAAGGTATATTTCGTAAGTGAGAAAGAATGAGTTCTGCTAATCTAGCTGACCTGTGCTCATTAGTTAATTGTGATGAAGCAAACAAAACCAATAAATGTAAATTTTGAAGGTAAGTGCAAGTAAGATCATATTAAACACAGCGAGAAGCACCAGAGATTACGAACCCAATACGAACGGACTATGCAATTTCCAGAAAAGGGTGTCTTGCATATGTATATATTTCGCCCATTTAGAAAACGCAGTAAGGGACAAACCTCTCGGAGATGCTGGATTCGTCACACTGTCTTTTTTGCGGAATGACGTCTTCAGCTTCGCCGAGTTTTCTTTTCTGAATAAGCGGATCAGCCATGGGATTCGCTTTCTGCAAAACATTTCAAAACTCAGAAGTGCACGGTTTTCACATCCACATATTTTTTCTTACTGCCACAGCAATATATATATATATATATATATATGCAGAATAAGGCGCTGTTGTGCAAGTGTTACAATATACCTTTACTGTCAACGCGCATCCTTTGAATGTGTAGCCCTGAATCTTTTGCAGGGCGTTCTCACGGTCTTCTTCGGACCTGTGGGTTAAAGTGAAATTTTAATAATCGAGGTTCACTAGCAAGCAAGAAGTTGGCCAGCATTTACCTGAAAGACACAAAGGCAAACCTCGCGTTGTTCACGACTTTGATTTTGTGGGGATTCAAGTGTAAGGTCTTAGACAGAAGTTTCTTCATTTGCTGCACAAAAAGACGGGAAACAAGCAAAAAAATAAAGTGTTGATAGACTAATAACAAAGCGTCGAACTAAAAAAATGAGTACCAAGTAAAGCCTTACTCCGTGGCCGAATATCTTGGGGAGATTGCCAATCTCGATCTTGTGGACCTCAGAGGTGAACTCATCTCTCTTGATATAGAAATAAGGATCGTGGACCTTGTCCGTTACCTCGGATGCCGCAGTTTCAGAGTTTGTATTTTCGTTTGATGTGGTGATACCGTCATTGACGCTGGTTTCAGAAGCATCCAGCGAGTCCTGAACAACCTCACTACACGCCTTGCCATCGTCTTCCGCGCGCTGAACCGATTCAGTTGCGGTATTAACTACAATGTCATCTGAAGTTGACATGGATGGCTACGTGTAAAACAAGAAAATAGCCTTTACTTTTAGCAAATAACTTAAGCTTTGAAGCACGCGTGCACACCGAATGTTTTAGTAATGAAAACAGTAAGCACGTGGACTTGAACATGGTTGCTACCACAACGACGAGAACACCAACCAGTAACACGCATCTTTTAGATTTTGTTATGATCATATCCAAACATTAAAAAAAGGTTACCTGCAATATTTATTTTTGAAAACAACATTATAAAGTTTTTTTGAGCGCTCAGAGAGACTGTTGGGCTTTTCTCGATTTGTTAAAAACTCGCTATATGCGCATGGTGTCCATCAACAGCGCATCGTAAAAACAGTCTTTGCTGAGCGGGAAAGCTACGAGCAAAAAAATTGTAGTGGGTCGTCGTTGTAAATCCATTTTAATCACGCTGAATAATGAGTGACGAACTTGTAAGTTTGCCGATGAATAATATGCATGACCCGCTTGATTTATTTTGGCACTTATTAAATGTATCCGTTGAAGCTATGGTTGAACAATGAAGTCTCTTTGATAGGCTTATACTTGTTGCGTTCATGTTAGGAAAAAAAAGATGTTTTGTTGCCAATGCTGAAACACAACATTCGGCGATTGTTCCGCGCGCATAAGAGCGCGTCGAAGCATCTTTTCGTGCATAGTTTCGTTAATGCTACGCAATAAATTACATGCATGCAGTCTAGGAAAGCGATGTGGTGTAGCTTCTGTCATCAGATGCCGGTGGCCTGGCGCGTCCCTATATTTAGATTTTCGTGCGTCTTACGGTGATTTTATTATTCCGAGCAGTTCGATTCGCAGTGATGGTCGATAGTACACATATTTTTGCTGAAATCTCTGTTTTTGTTTCTATAGAATGACTCTGGTTGCGTGGAGAAAAGCCGGAACGACAGCGTGAGCGAACACGTAAGTGTTTTGTTCTTCACTTTTGAGAGCAAAATTTTCGCTGTAAAACTTGGTGAGGATACAGCATTCCAGCTTGCTGCATTGTGCAATGGATCTAGCTGTGTTCCCTGGTTTTAGCCCTAGGCATGCTGTCAAACTTGAGCACTTGAATCATCGCAGTGTGCTTTGGTTAGTCAGATGATCCAGCATCTCCCATTGTATTCACTGCTTTTTCGAAGAAAGGGAGGGGGGCTGGTGAGGTTGGCAAGCACGCGGTGTTTCGTTGTAAAAAGTTCTATTGTAGGTTCAAAGAAAAGACGCAGGGGGTGGATGGGGCAGGCAGGCATATGGTGTTTCGGTTGAAAAAAAAAAAAAAAACTATTTTATTAAAGTTTATTACTACTACTCCATTGTCGGCAAGATGAGCGTTTTATTTTCTTCAGTACACGACTAAGCAATTAGTAAAGTCGACGGCGTTCATTCATTTATACATAATCGCGTGAAAGTGGCGATTAAAATGTGCCGCAACATCCTTTGCAGCGGCAGATTTCTTCATTATATATGAATGGATACAAGAGAAGGGAAGCGCGGTCGAGGACGACAGAAAACTAGGTCGGGTGATGAAGTTAAGAAATTTGCTGACGCAAGGTGGAATCAGCTAGCGCAAGACAGGGGTAATTGGAGATCGCAGGGAGAGGCCTTCGTCCTGCAGTGGACATAAATATAGGCTGATGACATTTGTAGTGAAGCAATGTATGGTGTGAGAATCAACTGTAATGTAACAAGCATTTGATATACAGAATTGCCAGATTCTCAGCCTGCACAGGGTACAATGCTGTTCTTGCTTGAAGTTCATTTTTCTCTTGCTTGCATGCAGGAAGATGAGCGTTCGCACAGTCCAGACATTCACTTTGAGCCGGTCATGAAGTTGCCATTGATAGATGTGAAAACGCTCGAAGAAGATGAGGAGGTCCTTGTCAAGTTGTAAGTGCTGCATGCTTTCTTGGTGTACACTAAAAAAAAAAGCACCGCATATCCACGGGGTGAATGATGATGAGTGGGCGAAGCTCCGGAGGGAATCATCGGTAAACCGTGAATCTTCCGTGTAATTCGCCCAGTCTCGCCGCACTAAATCGAACGATTGACTTCCACCAATGACACGCGCCATATGTGACGTCATTCCTATTTTATAACAGCGCCCTTCATTATAATTGCACCATCTCCCGCTTAAGGGGACGCTAGCACAAACGCGTTAGAAACGTGCAGTACTCTCTAGTAAGGGGGAGAGGCCACAGCGTCTTACGCAGCCGTTTACACATGCCGGAACGTGCACCGCGTTTGCCGACGCCATCACATGACTGCTGAGAGAGTATAACCCCTGTATTCATAAACGCTCCTCGACTTGAACTTGACTTGCCACCGCCTTCAACGCGTTTCGAACGCGCTGCCCAAGGCGGTGGCAAGTCAAGTTCAAGTCGAGGAGCGTTTATGAATACGGGGGTAAGGCGGAGAGGCCACAGCGTCTTACACCAGCTTCTTACACGGGCCATAACGCGCTAGCACAAACGCGTTAGAAACGCGCAGTCTTTCGTGATTGTTGGGTATTTATTGTCATCGTGGTGCGTGTGTCCATGTGCGCTTTGTGGCGTAGTGGCTAGCGTTCGGAAGCGAGGGGTACCTGGTTCGATTCCGCGCTACGGACACAACTTCCGGAATTTTTTTTTTTTTCATAAGAGTAGACGTGGCTACCTACTACGACGACGACTACTACTACTACTACAGAGGAGGGACAGACCCACACCCTAAGGAGCTTCGCCCCTAAAAAAAAAACAATTGTTACTACTTTGGTTGGGGGCTTATCTACTTGTGTATATTTTATTTTAAGATTCTGCACTCGCTACTGTCCTGCCACAAACGCTGTGCGCCGCTTGTACGCGTATGCCATTCGTGACCTGAACGTAGCAGGCGCTACTCTGCTATGGAAAGGAAAAACATGTATGATGACGATTGTTGTTTGAGGACAAAATAAGCCTGAAATGGACAAATGTTTTTTCGAGTTCGAAAGAGAGATCACGTGCATCAGATATTGAGCAGAAATACAGTGGGCAGTGCCGTCACTAGTGTGCTTGTTGAGCACCAGAGCCTGTTGCAGCACAAAGAAAAACTTTTGCGCTGTAGTCAAGTTCGGGATAAAATAATTGTGCGCAAATTCTGTTGTGTGCTCAAAAATCGAGAACATGTATAGTGTGGTACATTGTTAAAAGGAAGCGCCTAATTGAATCACCAGCAGCGATTACTATTGGATCATTATACAAGAAGGTGCCAGCAATGATCTTGTAGCAGTTCATTTCTATATAATGCATCATGTTAGCTGTCAATATTCTTAAATTTTCTGAAGTTATGTAACATTGAATACTAAATTGGTGTTCCCTTTGATACAGAGGTCACATGGCTTTTGATAGTGATCGAACCTGATTCAGATCAAAATTCTTAACTGCTATTGGCTCCCTCCTGAAGCTAGCACAAAGAAGCCAACTGCGACTGCAAAATTTGATCTCTAGTCACAATGAAAAGTGTGCCGTGTGACACCTGTATAAGTATTAGTGCACTGTTAGTGCTCGAAACGCAGTGTCTATGACAAGGCATAAAATTTTGTCTACCCCGATCTCTTTGTGCTCAACAAGTGTGCTATTACCTACGGTATAAGGGGTGTAGTGTGCATAAATAAGAAATCTCAGCCTGAAGTGTGACAGGTTTTTTGGTTTTCAGTATCGCTTTTCAACCTGACATAAAAGAAAAGGCTATGTGCTCGGTATCGCTTTTTTCTATGTTTTCAGAAAAGTGGTGTAGTTCGTTTGTTTTTATTTGATGCAAAAACCTATTGTGGGTTAGGTGCAGCCTTAAACCATATTGGAGAATATCTTTCACGCAGCATTGTGTTAAACAAAACGACAAGTTGAGAGTGCTTAGAATTAGTCGTGTAGCAGTGCTGTGTCTGCATTGAGATTGACATGCATGAACTCGAGCATGATTAAAAGTACTTGCTTGTGTAACCTGGGTGTACCTAACCGTACACCCAGATTACACAGGTTGCTTCTATTGATTCAGCAACAGTTACCATGATCAACCTCTAAAGCACATGTGTTCAAACATTCTCAAAAAGCATCAAGTTATGTCAGGGTAATTCAGACAAACTTCCTGTTCGGCTTGAGTTGGCGCAATTTGACTGCATACCAATAAGCTTCATATTTCTAGCCATTCGTTATTTCTTGATGCTGGCTTCAGAAGACCATGTGCTAATCAAAATACACACGATTTAAGCTTTTATTCCCAAATTTTGGCATTTTCACTAAGTGGAGTGGAATTGATGTTGGTATTGATGTGTGTATGCCACTAGTAATGCATACATACTTGATTTAAATCTGCAGGTGACTCAATCATGTGGTGTATTTGGGTTTTTGTTAGAGGGGTGTTACTTAATACTTGAATTTTGTAAAAAGCTGCTAAAATTCATTAGAGTAAATTAGTTTGTGACAAAGCCGCAAATTTCTACAAGTTGCCTATATAAACCTAGTGGAAAAATCAAGGTTAACATTATTTGTCACTGTAAGGTTTCACTGTTAAAAACCAAATGAAGGCCTATATAAAACATGTACCTGTGTCAAGTTGCATCAGCACCTCTCATAACTGAAGCTCCTTGATCAATGCTCCTCTGGGTGGCGGAAAATGTCATGGAGGGGCTTTAGTCATAACAGAAGGCAAACTTGCGATACTTGCCGCTGGTAATTTGGGGTATGTTGTAATTTGTTAAGATGGGGACTGGGTCAGTTTTGCCATTCCTAGTGAACACCATGAGCAGTAAAGCAGTTATGATTTATGTTTGGGCAACTTCCCTAGGAACCTCCACATTGTATGCCAGCTATGCAAGTCTGAAAGCCAACACTGGATCCAAAAGGATGGCATGCTTAGTTAGGTAACCCGTAAAGCTCCTCCTTGTGGTCTAAACTGTGTACACATGTGCATTGAATACTACATTGCTTTGCATGCAGGAGAGTTGCAGGCTACCCTAATAGCTGGTTTTGTGTGTTTTTGTCAAATGGATTGTGATTTTAAAAATATCTAGGCATTTGTACTGCATATCTTCCCAGAAATAGTAAGGTGGCTTCCCTGCAGTGCCTTATTGCTCGAAACTTAGCTGCCAGACCATCGTCAGATTTATCATGCACATGTGTGCCGGTTTTGTTGGCTTCTGCGGAATGCTTAGAAGAGGTTTTTGTGGATGCTTGCCAGCATGTGATTAGCATGAGACTGTTCATGGTGGTGAGCTCAGCAGCGATGAAAACTTAGCAGGCTTCTGTTAGAAAGCCAGCTTGATGGTTCATAGCAGGGATGCTCATGTAATGATTTTCAGGTGCACATTGGAGAACGTAGGCAGTCAGAATGAATATCTAAGTCCCATATTACGGTACCCCTCATAGCTCAACGGTAAAGCTCTGTGTCGATAAACTGCATCAAATAATGTAAATGTGCATGCAAGCTGTACATGCACTTTGTACTGAAATGCTTGGACAGTGTCCCTTCTGCTGTCATGTATAGATTGTTATACCAGTGTAGACGGGTACAGAAATGATTGAGAACATTTTAAAGCAAAGTTCTTTGGTTCTGTTCCCCACTTTGTATGGACGGCTGTCTGGCTGAGTAAACTGAGCCAATCCCAGAGGCTGTAACAGACCTGCCAAGTTTGCTGCTGATAGAGTGCTGTAGCCCTCCCTGTTTGCCCTTCATTTTGTTATGATGGTACCTGATGTGTTGCGACAATGTCTGCCCAGGCGGGGAAAACTCTACAGGTACGTCACGGCGCCAGACGAGGCACCGGAGTGGAAGGAGCGTGGCACAGGCGAGGTGAAGATCCTCTGCAACAAGTCTGGCCACTGCCGCATTCTCATGCGCCGTGACAAGACCTTCAAAGTCTGCGCCAACCACTATGGTAAGAGCTGCCACCCTACGAGCATTCGTGTGCTTGAGCTGTGAAACGATCAAATTTAGTATATTGTGCTGCTAGTGGGTTCAATCCTGGCCACGGTGGCCCGCACTCTGGTACAGGTGGAATGCAAAATTGCTTGTGCACCATACATCGCGTGACGTTAAGAGAATCCCGCGTGGTCAAAAATTAACCTAAAGTTCCCCACTACAGTGTGCCTCATGATCAAGTCATGGTTCTGGCAATGCTTGATAAGAAAAGAATGTAAACTGAAGTGAAAAGTTGAAAAACACAGGCCCAGGTCAGCCTGGTGCATTCGACGTAGAGGACTGGCATCTTGCAACAAAAGCTATAACAGATCTTTTTTGGTACTCAAAAGGCAAGCATGGACACAAGTGGAATGAGAAGGACCTCACAATTGCTGACTATCAACTGAAAGATGTTTTATCGCTCCTTCCTCATGAAGTGTGCGTGTCCTTGGTGATCCATCAGATGTGCTAGTTATTGTATTGCGTGCATCGTCTTTCTTAGCTCCCTGGGCAAATATCTCCCTTCGCGTTCTTGCAGTGCACCCGGGCATGGAGCTAAAGCCAAGCCATGGTAGCGACAAAGCGTGGGTCTGGAGCACCGTGGCCGACTTTGCAGATGAGGAGCCGAAGCCAGAACTGCTAGCACTACGGTTCGGAAGCGTGGAGAGTGAGTGTCTGTTTGCCTGTGTCCCTTGTTAGTGCTACTTGTTGTTCCTTGTATGCAAAGCATTCAAAGGGGCCAGCAATTCGTCTGGTGCTACATTCATTTACTGCATCGCGGGATCAAATCCCAGCTTCCGTAGTGGAAGGGGGCAAAATGCAAGAACGCCCGCGTACCGTGCATTGGATCCACGTTAAAGAACCCTAGGTGATCAAAATTAATTCGGATTCCTCCACTACAGTGTGCCTCATAATCAGATGAAATGAACTAATTTGCTGTTGCAGCCTCGCACAGCAAATGTCACAATCTTCTCGAGAACATGTCCGTCTTTACAATGTACAGAACGTTGTCCTTGTCGGCTACATTATTGCTTGTCATGGCCTCAGAGGTACTTGCACAAGTGCTACCACTTCCGAATCCTGTGTAGTGTACAATAACTTGCACAAGTTCCTAAGCGCAATTTTTTTTTTTAATGCATTATACTACAGTGGTTAGTACCCGCCGGGGTGGCTCACTCAGCTAAGGCATGGCACTGCTGAGCACAAGATCGCGGGATCGAATCCCAGCCACGGCGGCCGCATTTCGATGGAGGCGAAATGCAAAAAAGCCCGTGTGCTTGCGTTGAGTGCACGTTAAAGAATCTCAGGTGGTCAAAATTAATCCGGAGCCCTCCACTAT
The DNA here is from genome assembly GCF_013339745.2 of Dermacentor silvarum. Classification (NCBI taxonomy): domain Eukaryota; kingdom Metazoa; phylum Arthropoda; class Arachnida; order Ixodida; family Ixodidae; genus Dermacentor; species Dermacentor silvarum. The sequence continues at coordinate 194,332,643 of NC_051156.1, read as the reverse complement.
GGCGTGCCTCATAACCAGAACTGGTTTTGGCACGTAAAACCCCAGAAAGAAGAATCGTCATAATTAGACATTTGGACAATTCAGACTTTTTTTTTTTCTTTTTTTCTTTCCAGTGAAATCCGAATTACCGAGGTTTTACAGTGCTTAGATTTAGGTGCATGTTATGGAACGCCAGGTAGTCAAAATTAATTTGGAGACCCCCCCTAATGGCGTACCTCATAATCATATTTTGGTCTCGGCAAGTAAAACCCCTGAATTTAATTTACATCAAACAGCACAGGCGGGTGGACAAGAAAGGAAGACTGAACACCAATGCGTGTTCTTTCTTCCTTGTCCTGTAGTCTGCAAGGTTTACCATGTTGATGTTCTATGCAAGATCTTTTATCTTTCTTACTGAAGTAAAGTCCTTTATCTTATTTCAGAGGTGCTAAGGATCGGTACACTGTAGTAATTACTTTCGGTTGATTCTCTTTTATAGCGTCATTGATGGTATAGGCAGAGCATTGCTTTGCTGGAACCAGTGACAGAATGCAAAAAAAAAGAACTGGAATGGAATCGCTATGTGATCGAAGGAGAGCCCAGCCTTTTCTTTAGAATTTCTGAATGTTGTTGTTGCACTCAGCAGTCAGCGAATTTGCTTGCCTGTTGTGTCACCCAGCTTTTATTACTCGTAAATTTTCCCCTTCCAGCAGGATTTTACTGTTCACACGATTGAGCATAAATGCTTGCATTGCAATAGCAGAGGCCTCCTTGCTTTTATTCCAGATGCCCAAAAATTCAAGGAAAAATTTGAAGAAGCAAAGAAAATGCAAATTGCGCTACTCAAAGAAAGCAAAGGTGAGGAGTGCTTGCCTGGTTCATTATATTCATTACACAGTCGACTTTTGGCAATTTAACCCTGACAGGATTGATAGTTGATCGAACTATATTAGGTGCAGAAAAAAAAAAAACTCCAAAACGCACCGCTAATTCATTTGGCAGTACAGTCAAACCTTGTTAATACATAGTTGGCCTGGAACAACGTTTAGGTACGCACTAAACGATAATCAGTAAATCGGTAATCTTCACTAAATCGGTAATCTTCATTTGCCGCAACGACGGCATCTTCGAACTCGATAAGGCTGCGAGCTAGTTTGTCCATGAGGCCCCGCTTACTAACTAAATTAACAAGCACGGTGTAATGCGTGCGCTGGTAAACATGAACACATCTCACTCGATGACCGCAGAAGTTCGCTGTCAGAACGCTGAGTGAGGAGGCGCGGCAGCCGAAGTGAGCTTCAACGCGAACTAGATGTCAAAAGCACAGTGCATACGAATCTACCAGGGCTAGTTGAACTTTGTATGTAGATCGCTTTGAAGATGAGGCCTGTGCGGGCGCGCACTTTTTCTACGCAGCAGATCGCTTTCAAGATACGGCGGCCGACCCCGAAGTAAACCCTCCCTTTCTCGCCTCCCCCGCCGTGCGCGACAGAAGCAGTGCGCGTCTGCCCCGCCTTTCTCCCTCGCGCGCGCGAGATAAGCGGCTGACCATCGCAAGCTTTTGCTCGCACATACAGTGCACGGCACGCAGCGACAAGTTGCTCTTTGGACTTTATACGAAAACTCAAAGCGACGTCCAAGGTGACGGCAGAAATGCACTTCGCAATAAAATGTGCTTCTGCGCGGTTACTAGGTACTTGAATTGGATTTGACGGCGACAGCAAATTCGCACCCCCTACCGCCGGCTTCTTCGCGTTACTGGGAGCTAATCTCGAAGGCCATGCTTTTGTCCACGGCAATCGGCAACAGCTGCATGAGCAGGAAATACGTCGGGGTGGCCACGTTTCAAGTTCACTATAGCTGGCGGCTGTCGTCCGGGCATCGCAGCTCGAGAATCGAACGTCTGCACACATGAGATTTTGCTGATTTTGTGCCTGTGCGTGTAAATAAGAAACAAAAATAGTACGCACTAACCGTTTGTTGGGCAGTGAGCGACTACAGCTTAAGCGGTCAGCCAATACATGGGGTTCAATGGGGGCTGGGTGGGGGAATCTTCGCGGCTACGTTTAAACCCCAATTACACATTAAGCGGGTACGTATTAACGAGGTTTGACTGTATTTGCCTAATTCTAATTGCCGAATCGAATGCGCACCCACTTTCTATGTGCCTAAAGTAGGAAACTAACGTAGCAATGTTATGAAAGCTCCTAAGCAAAGTAGCAATTTAACGCCCACCCGAGTCAACTTCGCCGCAATAAACCTGTGCTATGCAGTAAAGCATACCAACGTCGCAAAGTCAGTTTTGGTTTCGTATTTGATTGCAACACGGAGGCAATTTTCAGCCCAATTTTCACGGCGGTAAAAATGGTGCGAGTAGCGAATATGGTAAATACAGTAGAATCTCGTTGATACGTTCTTTACTGGAACCAGAAAATACAACGTATCAAACGAAAATTGTATTATCCAAAATACATCACTCCTATAAGACATTGGCCAGGAAAAGAACAAAAAACGGATTATGTGTTACAGTATCCCAAAAAAGTATCATGCAGAATCGTATCAACGAGATTCCACTGTACCGTAATCAAACATTTAGAGCTACAGTTACTGCTTAAAAATATCCCTAGGGCAAGCCGGAAATAGGTGTTTCTGACAAGTTCTATGCGAAATCTGGCTTGAGGTACCGCTTTACAGCAGCAAAATTTTTGCCTTCGTGTAAAATAAATTTGCACGAACGGCCCTCCTGCATACCATGTGATTGTATTGGCACAAATTTTCTGTGCCTTTCTGTGGCTTGCTTTTCTGCTGGGAACTCGCAACATTTTCTGCTTTGAGTGTGCAGGTTGACTCGGTGGGGCCATGTTATGGTTGTAATTTGGTTGTGAACGGTCGCGTACGCATATTGTCTTCCTCGATAATATCCACAATGATGTGCACCGGTACTCCGGTACCATTTTTGACGCCCGTAAATAGCGCCCGGCCAATAACCATTTAAAATCATCGTTGACTGCATCGTTGAAATCATCGTCACAATTTTTCCTGCTACAAATTCTGCTCAAAAACACTCTTGGCCATTCCCACCACTGAGAGTGTGTTGTGTTTCCAGAAGCCGCTCCCGAATCCGAAGTGCCCACGAAGGAACTAGAATCGCTGGCCATCAAGGAGGAGGCGAAGGAGGATAAAGCGGGCGACAGTAGCACCGCTACAGAATCTGAAAAGATCCCATCCGGAGACTCGGCGGATTCGTCCAAGAAGTGAACGAAAATGCCTAACGTACTTTTAGCCTGCTGTGTACTGCTGGTCAATCGACTGTTGCCTTTTTCGCGTCGCAGGGACCATGTCTCGCTCTCGGATGAGGCGAGTCAGTCCTCAGTCTCGGGGAACTCATCCTCGGGTAGGCTGGTTTTTTGAGGCGCGGAAACGCCCAATTTGTGGCGGGATGTAAGTGGCCTCTTTTTCCTTTTTTTTAGTGCATTGCCAGAGAGTTCCTACCTTGTGAAGGAAGTTTGTAAAGCACGTAGTGTTGTTTGAAGGGGAGAGGACTAGAGCAGACGTCTGGCTGGCACGGTGGTTGGTGGTGGTGTCATGCGACCACACACGAAAGTACGACACAGATTGAGCGTTGCTGCCTTTATCGTGTCTAATTCGTTGGATATGTGCTGGTGTTATTGTCGAAAAGTGTTCTTTTTTGCATAATTTTCTTTACGCACACTGGCAGGAATTATTTCTTCAGGAGAGGTAGTACGGTCGAACCAGGATATATCAAAATTGAAGGTGCTCGCAATATAGTTCAATATATAGGTATTGTGAAATATAAAGTATGCTTAATGTGGTGGAATTCGACATGCACTTGGTAGGGTGCTATGCTTTTGCATGGGATATCCAAGGGGGTGGATTTAGACAATAATTCGATCTACCCAGGTTCGGTATATCCAAGTTTGACTGTACCACAGCGGAATCCCGTTGATACGTTCCTCACCGTTGCGTTTTCCCGGTCTCTATCCTATATATTGTTTCCATTCGATATGCTGTCGTTTTGTAATGTTCCTGCATGTTACGTTGTACTTGATTAGTAGTCTCATAAATTTAGCATTGCATAGGCAAACTTGGAAGTAAGAAATTTCAGAAGTATGCAATCGTCAAGTCTGGATGAGCATGTTGCAACACAGTCCAGTTTTTGCTGGCTCGCTAAAGTCAGTCTCGCTGCAGTACAGTCTTGTTGTGCAGCGAAACATACTAAGAATGAAAGGGGGCTGTTATCACGGAATGTTGTATGTGTCTCTTAATTATGCACACGCACAGAGCTGTTTCTGACGTTGCTATGGCGATTTGTGGCCTTCCTCACTGTCGTGATTTCCCGGCTGTTATGTTCGTTTTGCTTGGTCCCTTGAAAACTGTATTAACGGGATTCTAAAGTATACTTGTGGCACTGTTGTTAGTGTGCAGTAGCTGAGAGATGTGTGTGTAGCTCTTATAGAGTGAGAAAGTGGATCAACACTGCTTTCGTATCCAAGCACATTCAGTTTATATTTTGCAGTTTTCTACGGTTTCAGCCAGACATTGAGAGTCAACTTTTTCTTTCTTCACAATGCGTGCGCGTGGCACTTTGAGTGTAGAGCATGCTTCACTGTCGCTCGCTTTGCACGAGATTCCACAATCAATGCTGAAATGCTTTTAATTTTGCTTATAGAGCACACATAATAGCTTATGCTGTATTGCCACGCTTCCTGTATGTTTGTGTTAGTAGCATAATTTGCCACTTATGCAAATCTTGGGTTCTTCTAACAGAAGACTTGCATGTTGCGTGGGCAGATTCGGGGGCACTCTTTATGTTAACGACATTAGCAATGTCAAGTTTTTGCTGTTGGCAAGTGAGAACGGCGTGGCACGCCTCAGTTTATAACCATTTGTAATCACTTTGAGTTAATGATGATGGGAACCGTCGTAAGGTTCTCAAACTATTTATAAGTGTACTATATACAGTAAGCGCATGGTGTTGCTTTGGCTCTAAGGGTTGATACTCTTATTATATACTGCGAAATGGCCAACAAGCTCGCTTCCTTTTTCATCATCATTTTGTCCACCGAGCGCTACCTTCAGATGTTTATGACTGTGTCATTGTGCGTGTGTGTGCTGGTTGTGTTGTACATGCTGATGGGAGTGACTGTGTAGTGTTGGCTGACATGTTTGTGACTGTGGTTTAACACATCCATCACGTGATGCGAGGACTCTGGCAGATGAAAGAATAGGCATCTCAAAATAAGCTGGCGTTTAGTGACACAGACTCGGCAGAGCTGTTGGTTGTGCTTTCACGCCAGGACACTGGGTTATTCAGTCATTTCTTCACTGTATATACCGCGGCATGTGTAGTTCTTGCGGAACACCTCATGTACTTGGCAAGCAGCTATTAAATGGTCTTCGGATTTGTCTCTCGTCGCTTTATGGGAAACATAGAGTTCACCAACATTACGCCTAAAACCAGCGGCACTCATGGCATGGTAGCTCAGCTACCAAAAAAGTGAAGAGGATGCTTTACCTGGGGGCCAACTCTGATTTACCTAATCAAGTACATACATAAACACAGAAGTGCTGTTATTAGACAAGCGCTAGCCCTTTGATGGACACAAGCAGACAACAGATCGCTTTGTGTCTATAAATCATTTCAAGTGTGTTTGTGGTCCGAGATGCAAGAAAAGCCAAATCTGAAGCTGGCAAGCATATTTACTGGAGAAAAAAAAAAGCAAGACCTGTATGTCAGGCCATTTTCATCGTGGAAGGCACTACACGGCCTGCTTCTATTACCTCTTACTGGCTGCCAATAAAATGATCAGAAGCAGCCTGTGCCTTAGTGCACCATAAAAATAGCATGTGCATTGCATATTTTTATTGTATTTATAGTGAGCATGCTTTGTAGTTACTAGCATCTTTACTCAAGGCTGCCCAGTATCACAAGGGATCTCGGATGTGATCTCGAAAATAGAAGCTTCGTGAAAAGCCTTTAATGCTATGCACTTCTCATATATAGCCCTGTGATGTGTAGGCGAGGCTAACAATTTGATAATCTATTTTGGTGGGTGCGTGCAGGGCAAATTGAGATGCCATCCTACCCAAGATATTCAAAGCACATAGATTTCATGAAAACATGTCTGCGCCTATTTTCAATGAAGGAATATAGCAAGAAATGGTGCTCTGGATTTTACTGATTATTCTAGTGCAAGAAATAAATTTTGATCATTGTGTTGCTATAGTGATTGTAAATAATGAAGGGTAAGTAAACCATTAGCACAATCGTTCTGCCTTGTTAATTGATGTGGAAGTGAACCTACATGAAAATGCTACACACGGAAAGTTCAGTTGTAATATTTCATCACCATGGAGCAGTGAAGTTGCCTTGACAAGCGGGACACTGTCCCACTGTCGAGCAATAGGTCAACTGATTTGAATGAACTTTGTTCGATTTACGACAGCTACATGCTGTAGAAATCGTAAATTTTATTTGAGGCCTGAAATTTTTACAGTAAGTGCTGAAAATCGGCAAGATTTTAAGAATTGGAATACGAGGTTTACGAGTACCTAGCACTGCACCAAAAATGAATATGCTGTACTGCAAAATTGTTGCCCAGTTTGCAAGGGCATTGCAAAAGTCTTGCTCACAAATTAGTGCTAAATTTCAGAGCGCTGTATTTAATATACATCGATCTTTTTTTTTGCTTAGGATGTCTCGCTAGGTGCAGTTAACAGAACTGCAATATTGTTCATTGCCTAATGAAAATTTTAAGCTTCGTGCTTGTTTTCTTGCAATCTGTGACTTTTAGCCTTTTTTTTTTTAACTGGCCTAAAAACTAAATATACTCGTTACAGTCGGTAGATTTAAACATTTTCTGTTTAATACAACAACAAACCACATCACATTCAATGCAGTGAATGCCAAGAAAAACAATCTCTCCAATCCCATGTATTTAGATAGGAGGTCCCATGGTAAACTTTCGTAATGCTTGAGTACACAGTTTACAGCAATATTATATGCAGGACTATAATAGTTCAGCCTTCTGTCAATAAACTTCTTAACCTTCAGAAAGGCCACAGTGATCTTGGTAAGTTCAGGAGAGAAAAGTCCATACGTATGAATATGAAAAAGTTGCATTACACAACACTTTTTTGGTTAGGCCACTTGAATAAAAGTTGGTGTATATTTATGAGCTCGTCTATTGAAGAGTACTGGTGTCTCATTCTACTTTGTCTTTTGTAAAATGAAGGTCTTCCACCAAGGAACTTGGGAAAATGCTGTCAAACCTCGAAGCACCCAGAATAATTTACTATAAAAGCTTTTTCTATCAAGTTTTGGGTTTGTTTACGAGGAAATCTGCATTTGTGACGCCATGATGCAGGAGGTGGTTACATAGGAGCAGAACATTGCAATGTTTTGGCACTTGCTCCGGCTCACTCGGTTGCCTGCTATGGTACTTCTCATGAGGCCCGATGTGGCAGCACGGCAGACGACCGAGCAAGCTGGAGTGGCCCTTACTTGGGCTTGGGGATCGACAAAAGATGACCGAGGAACGTGCTTGGCTCTTGCAGAAATATCAGATGCTCGACAACTGCTTTAGAGGTGCCCCGAAATGCAGTCAATCAGTCTTGGAATTTTAAGAAAGGCCAGGGGTCCTGGAAAACTACACCCATTGGATGATGGACACAATGTCTGTAGAGAACATTGCTGCAGTTCCTGCCTCATGCAGAGCTGGAAGCTGTTATTCTAATTTTCTAATAAGAAAAAGTGTCGGAATGTTGCGATGTCATTGCTCCCATGTGACCACCTTCTGCATCATGACAGTTGCCTCCAGGGAAACGAAACTGGGCTGTAGAAAAGGTATTAGTATATTACAATTATTTAGGGTCCTCTTGCCAGTATTTTTTCAAAGTTATAGAGGCCTTTCACTTAAAAAGAAAATGTATGTCGGCACTTGTTTAACATGTGGTCTGCGACTCGGATGTCGGTGTGGCCTTGAAAACCTAAAACACTAAACCCAATTTTTCTCGCTCCATGTACAAAAAAATCTCGGGTTACCAGTGCTACAACAGCACACCTGCATGTTGTAGTAGAAAAATGTACTTCCTGTGAGCATGTAAAAGCTAATGGCTTTGGATCTGTTAGGCCACAGGATTGTTTCCTGTGCAGCTGTTGCTCATAATGCAGTTTCTGGTTGGCAAGCCATTCCAAAAGTCAAGAACCGCGCTGCTTCTAAAGGGCAGCTTGTGTGTAAGGCAATCATGGGACATTGAATATTTGTTAGGTGCTGCATTGGACTAAAGGATCTGTACAAATAGACACACATTTTCAAAGTTGCACCAAGTCGCCACACGTCCCTCACACGTAAATGGATTGCATTTGCAAAGTTTGAAGGTTGGAAAACGAGCGATATTTGATACTAAAATAGATCTCCAAACACTGGACTTGGTGTCGTTGACACAATCACAATGCGTAACTAAATTTGCCGACGCGCTGGGCACCGAGACCTGTCCATAAGAAAAAAAAAATGAACAAGAGTGCTACACACATTTCCGACTGTACTTGCATGTGCCAGCGACAGCCACAATTTGGTAAAAGTTATTTACCATATAATACTTAGTGCGATAGTAAATGCTGGCATGCTTCAACACTTGACAGCATTTTTGGTTGGTCTAGGAGGTATAGACAGTCTCTTAAAAAGCTGACATTTTTGGCATTATAAGAGTCCAGGACCTCAAAACCTAAAAAAATGCTGGGGAAGCTTCAGATTAAATTTTGCCAGAACCAAAATACAATTACGAGGCCTTCCGGTTAATTATGACCACCTGGAGTTCTTTACCCTGCAACGAAATTCAAGTACACTAGCCTTTTTACATTTCGCCCCCATTGAAATGTGGCCACCTCAGCAATGGTACACCATACATCATTACCGAGCTACTGCAGTGGGTGGAAGCACTCGGAATGACATGAAATAGCTTGTCCACGAAGCAGTTTGTTGCGTTTACCATGAGGTGCATGCGTTTTGACCTCGTGAACACAGATACTGGTCACGTCGGTGCAGGTCACTGTACCATATTGGCACTCGCTTGGCCATGCACCAAGTAGCCACATAGCAGACAACCGAGCGAGCTTCGACAGTATATTGTACCAGTGTTTGGAACATCACGTCATGGAACACCCACTTTTAATGAACAAGAAACTTTTATTTGTCTTTTCCTGAAAAACAAATTTGTCTATGGTGATAATGAAAAAAAAATGACTTGATTCAACAAAATGCATGGCAGAACAAAAAAAAAAAACATGCACGCTCTCATCCCGCGGAGGTACAAAAAAAAACAACTAGACTAGCAGCCACTGATAAAACAAGAAACCCGGTGGGAAGCGAGAACACTTTCCCCTTCTAAGAAGAAGGATAGTTTCCAAGCCCCTCAAAATGTTTATGATGTCACTGCATGAAGAAGTCCAGCACTTGGGACACTGTGAAATGGAGAATTCTCAGTGAAAAAGAAACAGCCATGATTGCTTGATGTAGTATGTGCCACTTTCTCATAACTCGTCCTTGACGAAGGAACCAATGATGTTGAGACGTCCCTGGAGCTCTTCTTTCTTGGCCGGCGTGATCTTGCCATTGCGGATATTCTTCACACGTTCAGTCTCGCTGTCGATAAAGCCCTTGCCGCGCTCCAACACCTTCTGCATCATCTTGATGTAGACGTCAGCGGATTTCTTGTCGGCCTCCTTCTCGAGCGACTCCTGAAGTTTCTTCGCCTCGGACAGGATGCCTTCCTGCTTGGTCTTGTCTTCCTCCTTCATAAACTTGGTAGCCAGCTCGTCGAACTTTGGAAGACAGTGTTTCAGCTGCAACTTGATACCTGTGCAACAAACAATGTGGATATGCGATTAAGAGATGACTAAGGTCCCTCATGAAGTCAAAAATTGTGAGAAAGACCAGAATCTAGATACTTTAATGTAGCTGTTAATTTAGGGGCACCAATTTGCTCAGTTTGCCGGACTATACTATCACGGAATGAAATGTGAATAACAGAGGACACCTCTTAACCCCTATATATATATATATATCTATTTGTGATGCGTAACCAGCAAAGCCAGGTGCTATATGCCACCTCACCAACTTCATGCACTGTAGAAAAGGCTAGGCTTGTGTCAACCAATCAGTAACAAAAGCCAACTGTATGTTACAGGAAAGGGAGGAGGGCTTCACTTATTGTGGCAGTTACGGACACTGAAACAATCAGACGCGGAACACTTGAAGGAGCCTTCCTGGTTCTATTCTGTAATAGGCTGATGCGGCCCGTAGCATTTGCTGTAGTGCATGGAGTTGGCAAAATCAGTTTACATGTGCTCCATACCCCGTTTCATAAACAGCAAGCCACACTGCAGAAGCTACTAGTCAATTGTCGCTCCACGCTTCCCACAGTGCAGTTTTTAAATCTGCAATGCTTATGTCATATCACTTGTGCCTCTAGATGCTTCCAGTATCCGGCACACTATGTTTTGGTCATGAGGGCAAGTGCTGCGCTGTGCTCACTGGCCGCGAGATGCACAGCTCTGCTGGTACGGCGGCAAATATCCGCAACACCTTCCTTGTAGGAAATAAGACACTTTGTCAAATAAAAGTAAATGTTATGCTGAATTATAAGACTGATACCCATATCTTGGACTAATACGCAACAGATTATTTTTTAGTCACGAATGGCACCTCTCCAGCCTTCAATAGCTGTGCCTGCTAAGTATGAAATGGAGTTTAGCTTTGCGTATTAAGTTTTAACAGGAGGTCGTAGGGGAGGGCTCCGAATTAATCATGACCATCCGGGGTTACATGGCAACACGCGAGCATTACTGCATTACACCCCCACTGAAATGTGGCCGTGGTAGCTGGAAATCAAACCCCACAGCCACGTTCTCAACAGCACAACACATTGGCCACTGATCCGCAACGAGAGGTAGCCAAGCGTCTGAATGAAATGCGCCGCTAACGCGTTTGGGGAATACAGAAAAAGAGCACCTTTTACCTTGTTATCTCGTGTTCCGTGCTCCATAGGGGCACGACAGTAGAAACAAGCCCTTGCCGGTGCTCAACTTTCAATAACGCATGCGAAAGGCGCATAGCAGTGGGAAGCGAAATTCAAGATGTGCTCTACTTGGTGCATGCAATTCTGCTCACTTCATTTCGACAGTAACTTTGGTCTTGATTGCCAATATGATGTAGGTGGATGCAAAGTATGGTTGAGTTTTGCAATTGTTCATGCTTGTGCACGGGATGACTTGCAAAAAAAAAAAGTACAAAAAAGAAAAAAGGAATCCATGCCTAGCTTTATCAAGCAAGCTTGGCATAGCCAGGTTTAAACATGGATATGAGATTTATGCAAACCCCAAGGACTGTAGTGTCCAGATTGGTTACCAAGGGTGATTTTTAATATTTTTTTTTTGAATAATCCACACTGATAACGTGGAAAGAAATTAAAGAGCATGTGCCTAGTATATTTGGTTAATCAGGGAAGCTTGAACAAAAGCATGTATGTAAATGTCTCACCGGCAGCATTAGATAAGGGCCCAAATGCTGCAATACCGCTATTTCAGATGAATCAGCTTCAACACAGCCACTAGGATAGCGTAATGAGGTTTACGGAAAGCGTAGTGATGACGTGGATAGACTCGCACGACACTTTAGAACCCGGCATCGGAGTGCACTGGCTAAAGATTCTGCTCATCCATTTTTTTTTTTTTTTTGCAGTGATTTGCTAGCAGCAGCGATAAGGGAAGCGCGCCACCTAAGCATTATTATTTTATTATTATATAATATTATTGTATATGCACATAACAGCCGCCTTACCGGAGTTCTTTTTGACGAATGCCTTGATCTCGTCGGCCTTAAAGTCTCCCGTGAATGTCACTGGCTCTTCCTGACCGGCAACAAACAGCTTCAGCACGGGGTAGTCGTCCTTCTTAACTCCAAATCGCTCGGCGAGGTCCGCATTTTCCTTGTTGCCGTAATCTGCATGAAGCAAGGAAAAAAAAAGACACAATGTGACGCATCGCAACAGCAGTTGCGTTGCCGCGAATGCTAGTAGACTGGGGCAACGGCAGGTGTGGGCAGGTGCCGAGTGTGCGGCATACCTTGCACGCCAACTTCGGCAACCAGGAAATCTGGGGTGTTTTGGGACTCCTCGGCGACTTTCACAAACTCGTCGTGCTTCTCTCCGTAAGGGTAGGTGACATCGAACTTGACCAGAGTTACCTTGAACTTGGGAACGATCTGGAACGGTAGATGAATAAAAGCGGCTTTTAATTCCGAAAAAAAAAAAAAAAAAAAGAAAGAAAGAAAAGAGAAACAAACGCGCCTGGTTTAGCCGCGACGGTTTCGTTTTAAAACTAGTGTCCAGCAAGCATACACTAATCCCGTTTGGCATGACCATTCAGCTGGCCGACAGCGAAAAGATAAGTTCCTCGCGCTCCACCGGCAAGGTTTTCTGGGGAGGCATCGAATATCACATACCTTGTCGAACGTGGACGTCAGCAACGAAACGCTGCCCTTCGTACTCGAAGCGAAAGCGGTGCTGCTCATTAGAGCCACGCACAGGAGGATAGGCCTGGGCCACATGTTTGAGAAGCACGCAAGAGGTCCGCCCGCACCGAGATCACGTTCGCAAAATGAGCACCACCGAGTGAACCGTGGCCCTGGCCGTATATCACGAACCCGGGGAACGAACCCGACCCGTGTTTGTTGTACTTCGGCGATTGGTTCGAAGGTAGAAACGTCGCGCGATTTGATTGGCCAGAGTAGCCCAAAATCACGTGTCCTTGATGGCGTTCGCAATGGGATTGCGCGCGCTAGCGTTAGTTTGTGAGTGGCTTGCGATCCATTCGCTAGTTAATTATCGCGGCGACAAATGTGCATGGCCTTGTTTGAGCGAGTTATAATTAACTAGATAAAGCGCGAAATTTGTGTTATTATGCACCCCTGCACACACAGACTCACCTAGTTGTAAGCCTAGTGCAGCAATGTGCTGCCTCTCAAAGGAGCGAAATAAAAGTGGTAATTTAAGACTGCAAACAAACTGTGTCTGAAGAAATACTACCAAACAGCCCAAGTAAGTTGATTTTTTTCTAAATTTCACAGATTACGTAAAAAGCAATAAATACAAAAGCTGTCTTATCCAGCCAATCACGCAGCAGTTTACAAATGACAGGACTTTCAGCCAATCATAAGGCCGCTTTTATTTCGGTGTATTCAAGATGGCAGCATGTCCCGAGCAGGAGATAGACGGGATCCTATCGACGGATTTACGCTCAAATTTTCCCGTTTCTCCTGCGCCGATTCCGAACAGTGAAGTGATCTCTAAGCACTCACGGACCAGGGAACGTAGCCTATCAAAGAAGGTCTCCAACAACGAGGTACAGTCCCGCAGTTATTCTTTATTTGGTGGGTGTGTTTTGAGAAATTGTAGACCTCAGAAGGCTGGGGGGTAGGCTTATGGTTTTTAGGCTTAAATCTGGAATTTAACCCAAAAACTGCGCCTGGATCAGAGCAGTTTCGGCCAGCTTCACGTGCTGGCGTCCGTCTGCCGCTCCTTGACTTGGCGCCGCTAGAGCGCTAGCGAATTTCGACGCCTTCCGAGCGTCTTCGAGCCGACGTTAGCGCGGAGGGGACGCACCACTGCCCTGCTGATCTCCCAAGTCATCGTATGGTTGCATCGTATTCCGTCATGCTTAGTTTTGGCCACGCCGGTGGGAAACGCGTGTGGTTACGGCGTGCGAGAATTTGTGCCCCACATTTGGTGAGTACATTCGCTCCCGAGGGGGTCATTCGTCGTTGCTGCGCGAGATAACGGGGCGCTTTTTTTCTTCTTTTTTTTCCTTATCGCCGCCCTAGCGAGGTGACATTGGACGGTGCACAGGCCGGAGAGATCGTCGTGTTGTGCGTTAGCCTTTCCGCGTTCGCTCCGTGCAACACTGCTTGTCGCATTCACGCGGATGTCACGCAGGCTGGTGTTGAATGCCACGCGTTGTGTGAGCGTTTTTTCCCTTTTTGCTTCGCGATCCGCGCGTTCGGCGATGCGTCTATACCCGGTATCCCATCAAGCGTTTTCCTGCGGTTGATAGGTTGAAGACGTGGGTGTGTGCGATTGTGTCGTCTGCCGCCGGCTTACGTGGTGCAGTTGAAATGTTTGCAGGCATCGGATCGACATCGTCGTGGCTCGTTTCCATTGGTGTGAACTTGACATCAAGGCCTAAGTGAATTCAAAGTGTTCGTAATTTTTCGTTTTTGTTCCTAACCTCTTTGCTGCCGACTACGCGTACGACGCCCAAGAGACGCGGCGGCGCTCCATTTTTTTTTTTTTTTCCTCTCCGCCTTCCGCTGCAGCAGGAACGCGTAGTATGCGATGCCTTTGCGGATCGGACACTCCCACGTGTTCTGCAAAGACTGGCGTTTGAAAACTCCAGTCGTGTTATAGGAGGGGTGGTAAAGCTACCTCGCAATTTTTAGTTTATTCGTAACGCTCTTGAAAGAAATGTATTTCACGTCTGATACGGAATTCAGGGGCACGATTTGTCGCCTCGCCCACCCCTTTCTTCGTCGCTTCTTCCTTTTGCGCTTCCTTCACGAATTTGCGTGCTCGAGCCTTCCATGCTAGTTTCACTTGCGCAAACAAACTTAATGGCGCAACTTGGCGGCGATCGTGAAAGCGTAGCTCAAGAATGCAGCACTAGAAGCCCGCCCCTCGACCATGCCTTGACTTAGGAATAGTAAAATATGCGATGCGGCTGCAGCTACTGCAGCACTCTTCAATCCTCGCCAATGAAGGCCGTCTTCGGTAGGCCGAGGGACGCGATAACAAATTAATCGCGGGGCGTGTTCGTTTATCACGATAAAATAACTTTTGATTGTTTTACTTAAAACGGTGTGCGAGGGCGGTGTCCGTAACCGATACGCCGGCACTGTGCCGCGAAGACGACTCCAGCCGCATCGTTTTTTGTCGTCTTGGGAAGAAGTCGCTTTGCGTTCTGTGCCAACCAGCGGGTCCCGCGCGTTTGTTGGTTGTTCGGCAATATACGGCCACGTCGGCTGCCGCCGGCGCCTGCCTTTTTATTTTAGTTTTCGCGGCCGCGCAAGTCGCATTTTTTTGGTCGCCGCCTCTTTTCTTTCCTCTTTTTCTTCTCCGCGTCGTTTTCTTTTTCCCCCTTTTTCTTTTTTTCGACCGCCGAAATGCTCGCTTCCTTGTAACCGCTGCACTGTGCGTTCGTGCGGTGCTCGGAAGGCCACGTTTTTTTTTCTTTATTTGGCCACCGAACGCGCTTTATGCCTCTCGGAGCAGGGTGAGCGGCTTGCTTGCTGCCCAGTCGTGTGGCTTCGCACGTCGATTGAAAGAACTTGCGCGCTTTGGCGGCTGGCCCTGGGGTGGTAGTCCGTGTGCTTCTTTCTTTTTGACAATTATGTTAGGGAGCTTTTCGGCCTCTTTCTTTCCTCCTTTCTGCGGGGGCTGTAAGCCACTTAACTGTCCGTGCGGTCACGTTACTCGAAGCGCTCCCGACGAATCTTCTGATCCGCGCTGAAAGAAGCGCGGGGTGATGCTTTAGTTGGGGCCAGTAGTCACGCGAAACACAGAAGTGCTTTCCGGAGAGGGGAGAGAGAGAGAATAAACGAAGGTGTACTTCGGTAAAAGTTATCTTCGACACGCCTTCCTAGCAAATTATCTCATTTTAATGAGATGCAGTGCACTTGAAATCCGATGCCATGCGCTTCTGTCGCCTTCATGTGAACGCGGCCAGTGCGTCTGCCGTGCACCAGTATCTCGTCTGTAAAGAACTCGCATTAGCTTTCTTGTTGCTTTTAATTTTTTTTTTTTGCCGTACTGTGCATGGTGAACATCACTACAGCATGAAGGGTTTATGGAAACTTCATGTACTTGTAAAAAAAAAAAAAAAGCCTAATAAATCTGCAGGGTGGAGGTAGATTTGTGGCAAAGGTTTCTGTCCAGCTGTTTATAAATAGACATTTAGCTGCAAACAGCATCCAGCATATTCTGTAGAGCATCACATTACAGTGAGGTGTAGCAGGATATTGCTACAAAGTTAAGTGGATGTCAGTATGTCCCATCAAATTTGGCACCACTTTCATTCCTGGCAACTTGCATTCGCATGTGGGGAGGTCGACCTTCCTGTTGGAAACACAAAGGGTTAAAGTTTCTAACTGATGAAAGATTGCAGGTGAACTGGAATTTGAGGGGTTGTGGAATCTGTTTTGCTGCACTAAATTCAAACTACAGATCTTGGGGGCAGGACGCCTAGGCGGGGCTAGCTGCTTTCATCTACCATTCATCATCAGCCTATATTTATATCCACTTTAATGACCGCACATATTGAAACCTGATAAAAATGTTTATTTTCTATCTAAAAATGTGCGAAACACATAGCGAATAAGCAGTCAAAGAAAAGAAACAAATGTTTTGCAGAGAATTTCAGCAATAGAGGGGAAACACTAGGCAGAAAAGTGGAAGTGGGTTTCACCCCAAGCCACCTATGGCTTTGTTTGGACGTTGTGCAGTCAGCCCTAGTCATATATGAAACCATAGGTGTATATTTTATTTGCTTTATATCACGTGTGTGATGTCATTCCAGCCGGAGATCTTGCATCAGTCAGTCTCCTCTGACTGCTTTCAAAAGAGCCACGTGCCAAACTTCCTTCCTTGACCTGTGCTCGTGCTCTGAACCGAGTGACGCTTGCTGCCTGTCATTCAGTCTTTATCAAAGACATTTAGCCAGAAACTTTGTACTCAATACCGAAACTTGGCAAGCAAAAAAAAAAATTTTTTTCTGGTATGTTGCCTGTAGGCAACACTCGTCAATAAAAGGTTAATTGAATTTTGTGGTTTTACATGTCAAAACCACAATTATGAGGCATGTCATAGGTAGTGGGGGACTCCGAGTTAATTTTGACCACCTAGGGTGTGCATCCAATGCGAGGTGTACAAGCATTTTTGCCATTCCACCCCCTTCAAGATGTGGCTGCTGCGGCCAGGATAGAACCTGTGGCCTTGTACTCATCAGTGTAATGCCATACGGTGAGATACCGTGGCGGGTCATTCGGAAGATTTGGAAAGGCATTGTGGAAGTGAAAGTACTTTAATACATGTGATTACACGGAACACATTTTGGTGGCTTTGTTTAATGCCTTAATTCTCAATTTATATTTAGATGCTACCAGCCTCTTTGCTTGCAGCCAAAGCAGGAGTGTGGTATATTTGGCCTGTGACGCATATACAACATTGTCGAAACCTTAGAGTTGCTTTAAGCTGCCCAAAGATAACAAGAGCTAAAAATGCAAAAGCAGATGGCAAATTAAAAGAAACAAGTTGCAAATTTATCTCTAAAACTTGCTAAAAGAAGCTAAGAAAATGTATGCACAGGATGTCAAAAAAAACTTCAGCACCTGAACTTATTTACTTGGCATGGATGACCACACCGAGAAAAAATGAGACAGTGGCCAAGCTATTGGTCACATGGGAGCAGCTTCTATTCCACGATTGTTGTAGGAAAGAACAAATACTGCTACACATTTGTTTTTGCTTGTTGCATTAGACAAGTTTTCTCACGCTTACGACATGTTGTCTTGTGTTGAATCTATGTATGAGTAATCATTCTGGTTAGATTTTGGATTATATTAAGAAGCATCTTTAAGCGATGCACCTTGGAGTCATCATGTTCAAAGTGGTCTACCCAGAACCATTGCGCAATTCTGTTATAAAGGCCCATATGTTGTCTGTATTGTCAAGAAATCTAAATGCATAAATGAAAAGTATTAGTAAAGCCTTCTGGCAATTACGGGTCTAATGAGCTTGAAGAGTTAAGCACATTCTCACATGTATACTCCTCATAAATGTTTTGCGTTTGGAGGCATGCTTTGATGACACTATAAAGAAGTATGCTCTTGTTAGGAAGCAAGCACAAATTGGGAAGCATCAGTAATTTTTGGTTTGACATTTTTTAAACCATATTATGTTGATTGCCTCTGCTTCAGGCTTCGTAGCAATTGACAAGGATCCAACGCACAGACAGAAAGTATAGAAAGCACACTGATATATATCTGTTCATTCTACCTTTATTGGCATTGGTCGCACTTTTATCCATTGAACATAGCCAGCTTGTTTCAGTTGAATGCTGGGCACATTAAAAATTATTAGCTGAAGTTGGGCACATTGGTATTCTGTACCAAAGAAAAATGCGTGACCTGGAAAGGTCAGAGGTCATGATCAGTCTTCTGTCCTTCGTGTGTCACTCTGTTCACTGATTTTGTACACCCGGTACAAACATACAACATACTCTGCCACCTGAATATCGAGTCCTGGTACTTCATGTTTTCAGGCATTCAGCTGAATTCCCGCCCTTCGTCGCCTTCCGTTCACATGCGTACGCACCTTACTCTTCCTGTTGGGAAGCCACTATGTGGGAATTAGTCAAAGGCATTGTCTTAATTTAAGCTATAGGCTATACAATAGCATTGTGCATATTGTGCATGATCCAACATTTCTCATTTTAATTTAGACTTTTTTGAGGGCCTTTCTTGCTAAATGCATTTATTTTGACATGTTTAGTCCGTGCCAATGCACTCCCATGTAATGTTGACAGAAATGTTGGTTCTTGCAGCAGTGCTTGGCAAATCTCTAAAAGGAGAAATGTTAGGTACAGCTCCTTGCATCTCGTATCGTGCTCAGGTTTTATTGTTCATGTTTTCATGCAAGTACAAGAAACGAAACATATATACAGTACTTATAGAGCACAATATCAGGCTATTTAATGAAGGATTAAGGCCTCTCCTATTGATATTTAATTACTCGTCTTGCGTTGTGCGTAGGCCAACTCTATTCCTGCAAATTTTTAAATCTGCCATCTAATTTTCCGCCAACCTCAAATGCACTTTCCTTCCCTTCACGCCCATTTTGTTACTCGAATAGACCACGAAGTATCTGCCTTGCATGTTACATGACCTGTCCAAATCCACTTCTTTCCCTTATCTCAACTAGAATATCAGCTATGCCCATCTACTAATTGATACCGCTGTATTGCCTTCCTGTCTCTTAACATTGTGCCTGCAGGCTTTCTTCCATTGCTCATTGTTCCTTATCTTTTTCCCAAGCTCCTTTATCTTCCAAGTGTTTTAGCCCTATGAGTCAGTACTTGTAAAATGCAACCAAGGCACGGCATTCTCGGGCAATCACTTTCAAGAATGTTTTCGTTTTCACAAGAGTTTGCGTGACTGCGCCAGATGAGTCAAAGTGTGCGGTCAACAGTATTACTGGAGCGTGTGCAAAAGATAGCAAGTTTTGCGCATCGCCAGAAATGCTGTCAGCCCTAAACGCTGATGCATCTTGCACGAAGTCGCAGAAAATCTTGATAAAGTGATGATATCCCCCAAAAGTGATTGCTACTGGCCTTGGTTCAGGGTACTATTTAAGGACATAATGTAGCTGCTGGTCATTACTTGCTGTAATAACTCGCACGACTGCTTGCTGCATGCACTACAACCTAGGGAGGTATTGTCGGGCGATCACTTTAGCGAGATTTTGCAAGGCTTGGCCAATGAGAGCTCCTTTCTTGTGTTTGCCTGATCCTTGTGTGCGTGTGCCCAGAACCCATTCTTGTGAAAGTCAATAAAACTATCTGCAGAAGCAATCATCCGAGCATACATACTCTGTCTTCAGCTGGAAATTTTTGCTTGTTGTCCAGGTATACTGTTATTAATCAGCCTAGATAAATGTCGTCTTGCACCCGCCGGGGTGGCTCAATCAGCTAAGGCGTTGCGCTGCTGAGCACGAGGTAGCGGGATCGAATCCCGGCCGCATTTCGATGGAGGCGAAATGCAAAAACGCCCGTGTGCTTGCGTTGTAGTGCACGTTAAAGAACCCCAGGTGGTCAAAATTAATTCGGAGCCCTCCACTACAGCGTGCCTCATAATCAGAACTGGTTTTGGCACGTAAAACCCCAGAAAGAAGAAATGTCATCTTGCACAGCTTCAAGAGACTTGACTATTCTCTTTTGTACATAGCACGCGATGCTACTTAGGAGAGAGTCCTTTCTCACTGCTCACATTTACAACCAGAAAATAATGCATTAAATATGAGACATAAGTATGCATCATGTAATTTGGTGTGACATTGTCTAATACTTTCATGTTGCAAAATATGATGTAAATATTTCTTGGAAAGTCTCGGATCGGAATCTGTTTACCATCGAATGAGGGGAGCAACACGTTTGTGTCCTGTGGCCGCAGCACACAACTTGCACCCGTGACCAAAACATAGTTTTCCGCATACTCGCAGCGCAGCAGTGCACAAATACCTGATTTGGCATAGCCCTACATCCGTAGGTTGTATTTGCAATATACATAATAGTTACCTCGGAGGAAGCACCACAGTTAAAAAAAAAAAAAACTGCACTATTAATGGCACACATTAAGACTTCTACGACCATACTACTTCTGTAGCTTCCACAGGGATGCCTGCGAAGAGTGAAATGGAACATACTATTAATGAACTCTTTCCCTTGCCGGGCTATTGAACATTACCTTAGTCTATGGCATACCAATCCTCAAACCTATTAAAGCTTTTAAACCTATTAAAGTTGGTGTGAACATCTTCAATCATTTGTTGATACCGTTGAACAGGACGTTGCCATCTGCATAGCTCAGGTTGCCGAGATATTCTCCATTGATTGTCACACTTAATCCAGAGCATGTGCTACCTACCATGAGCATAATGAAAAGCAACACGGTCAGGTAGCCTCAAAGCCCAACTTGTAGTGATGCAGCCACTGTTGTGAAAACAAAGTGGAAAGGGAAGTACTGTTCGCTATCCAGTGGTACTCCCACCTCACCTGTGTTACTACAGTGCAAGGACCCGTTGTCAGCAGCTTGCAGTAATAGCGTGCTTCTTTTGAATGACTGGCAATATGCTTGTGTAGCAATCGATGAATGTCGCTTCTGTGCGAGTTGCCACTGCCTAGTAACAAGACCATATAAAGCTAACAGGCAACAAAGCCAAGGAAATCGTATGGGTAATTAAGCTGTGGTTGAAATTGAAATGTAAAAAATTCGTCATTATTTTCTACATTACATCATCCACAGCTAAGTACCCCTATGCTTTCCTTGGCGTCATTGCCTGCTGGCTTTATATGGTCATGATTAACAAAAATCGAGCCCCTCTGTTTCCTTTCTCCATCATGCCTAGTAACGGGTTAGTTGAGCCTTGGTAGACATGGAGGGTGAATCAAAATTTCAGTAAGCAGCGGGGGTGTAGAATCTTGGAACACTATCAGCAGCTGACGAGGCGCTACCCACAGTGTAGAAACAAAGTGCGGTGGGAATAGAACTGGCTAACCTAACAGTGTCTTCCTTCCTACTTTGTTCTTGACAGCGGCCAATGCTTATCACCTGAAGTTCGATTTGAGGCTCTGCCATGTGTTTCCTAGTACCCGATCATAATATTGTTTTGGATAATGATATTGTACGTTGCAGTGCTTTGGTGCGGTTGTTATGCATTTAACCCATTAATACGTATACGCTTTCTTCTAATGGATTTGCTTAAAGTTCTAGGGAAGTCGGCCATAGGCACGAAAGAAAGCGGCACAATGTTTTGAATTTCAGTGCCTTCTCACCCATGGTGGAGTATAAGAATAATAATTCATTTGGGGCACTTGAAGCTCCATTGACTTTGTGCAAGAAAGAGTAGCTTGAGAAATGTGAAACAGCTGAGAGTATATAGTCTCTTGAATAACAATTGCGTAGTTCCCTTTCATTGTATACCATGCTGGCCCATGCATATCTATTTTTATTGCGAGACAGTTGAATCTTAAAGCAATGGTGCAGCCTCAAAAACTCGGAAGTAGCACAAAGTGAATTGCGTGGAAAGCAGACATATTTCATTGCATCAAAGGAAGGTGCATCTTTTTTTCCCCCTTTGTTAATGACACTCAAAATTGAAAAGATGTGCCTTTAAAATGTTCAAGTATAAAGCATGGACGTTATATTGAGCTCATGTTATTAGTTTATTAGCTTGCAGCTGAGCCGTCTTTTTGTGATAACAGCATAATGACACAGTAGGCAAAGCAAAGTTGATCAGGCTGAATGCACCATTTAATAGTTGCTAAACTGAATTGCATTAAACTTGCAAAGGGATGCAATTGTGAGCGGCAGCATTACTTTGCATTTTTGCACTTATTAATTTTTAGGCTTTCGTGTACTGTTTTTTTTTTTTTTTAGTCTGGACAAATTAAAAGATGGCATGGGACATGTAGCTCAGCTTGGTTTGTTCAGGTGGATTACCTGGGGAGGCGGACGTTACTTATGTGACAAATTGCATTGTCCAGGTGGCTAAAATAAGTAAGGAGTCACTAACTTTTCGTGTATTTTGTTGCGCAGTTTAAGGCCAGATATTTCGAAAGTGGTGCTAGTTTTACGATATCTGCTAAGCAAACATGACTTCACTACTATGGCTTCAGTGTTACAATTGCAACATGTATCCTAAAGTGACGGTGACTAATTAATAAACAATGAGCAAAGCTTTCTTTATTAGCTATCTGGACATTGTTATTTCTCTTGTAGGTAAGTTTTGCCTCTACTATAAATGCAGCTGAAAAAACTGTTATCTGCCACAGGGGGGCAATTAAAGTATAAGCTTAATAAGCATATGCATGTAGCGCCTTAACTTAAGCTAGGATTGTGTGTAATGTGTTCTCAAGTTTTCCTCGTTTCTCAATGTGAGCTGTCTTTATGCTGTATCCACTTCTTGCTTGTGTTTCATTAACAAAGTTTTTGTTCCCAGTCCATTTTATGCTCATTAACCAGGGCATCAAACCTGAACTGAACCGAAAATGGGAAACCTGAAAAAAATCTTTATTTTTATGTGGACTGGAATGTTGATTTTTTTTTTCACTCCGGAGTAAAACCGAAAAGATATAAAACTGTTTTCAATTCATGAGAACTACCTTCTCTGGAGCTTTTCATCCATTAATTTTCTGCTATTGCGGCTCACTTATGCACCTCGGTTGTAAACATACTCAAGTATCCCTTAATTTTAAAGTGGTGGCACTACTATAGTGTAATTTAACATGTCTCGCATCAGGAGGCAATGACATGAGTAATAAACTCATGAACACTTGAAATGGATGGTTGTATGATAGTTTCCCATTAATAAGCATTTTTTAGCATAGCGGTCATTATGGCCCCATTGGTATCTAAACTGAAGTTGGTGCGATAGAAATTATTTATTGCATTTGAGTTGTGCTTCTACAATGTGATTTTTATCTAAACCCAAGGTTTCTTTTGCCTACCATCATAGATTTGTGTGGAAAAAGGTTTACTTGTAAATTTGTACGACCTCCCCACTTGGTTCATGGTGCTAGCTGTGTGATTAAGGGTTTGTGTGATGGTATGCTTCTTGTTCACAGGCTTCTGTGCTGAAGTTGACTATAACTGAATGTTGACTGCAAGAGAAAAAAAACTGCCAGTGAGAAAACCTGTGTTTTGCTTATTAAACATAAAATCGCAAAAATCTTGTATATACCTACAGTGTGGACTGTTACAAACCTCTAAAGCACGTCGATCTCTTAATCAAAGAAGGTGGGATACTCAATGACTTCTTTGATTTTCTTAATTTTTATATTTCGCCTACGCATTTCCTGGGCAGTTGTGTACGTGCCATAATAGGTGTGCCAATTTGGAAACGTCTGTTTTGCATAAAGCAATAAATCGCGACATACTTAAAATTGCAATGCCAGCTCATAGGTATCTCTAAAGCGCAGGACCTCTTCGTAATTTTGAATGACTTATGCGACTTTCTTGTATTATATTTGGATGAACGATTCTTGGCCCATTGGGTATGGGCCACTAGCTAGTGTAAGTGCCCCGTGGCCGTTCCTCCAGAATGCATATATGCCACTGACTGACAGAAGGGGTGTACAATCCTTAAATGTAATTATATTCACATGTGTTGAACTTATCACTTGGTGCATGCACTTCTCATCACCAGTCTTCCCTTGACGAACATCACACATCCCCCGACTCCTTGTAACGTCGCTGATTCGGCATTAAACAGATCTTGCGTGTTGCATTTAGTTGTAAAGCGCTTATTGAACCCACTAGTGCTTCGCTTCAGACAGATTCCCACACTCCCATTGGACCTGCATAACATTTTCGTATCTACTGGTGAGTTGAAGAAAAGAATGCATACTTTTTTTTTTTTTATTCTCTTCATGCATCTCTCGAGCATCATCGAGTTTCTATGGAAAATAAGTTTACGCTGTTTTCCAGTAAAATGTTCTTCGGTTATGCAGACGAACATGAACCTGACCAAACCATTATTTTTCTTTTCTTCTGGAGTTAAACTGGAACAAAATTAGTTCCGGTTCGACACTACGTTGGTAGGCGTGTGGTGCTTAAGTTTTACCTCTAGAGCTCCTATCTGAATGCGTGAAGTTGTAGAAATAATTTTGCTAGACATCCACTGTGACATTTGATAGATTGTTCCACTCAAAAAGATAATGTTGAAATCCACCATCTGTGGGGAGAAGTCTTGATTTAAGCCATCCGTTTTATTATAAAGATAATTGAAACTGATGTATCAAGCTTGCAACTTGTGAATATCAAGTGTTATTGCATTTCTGTAAACTGCACCTACTTAAGCATCTAAAGAGGATAAAATTTATTATACAGTACCCAAAAGTATAACGATAATTTGCAAAGACTTCCGCAAAAAACCCTTCCGCAAAACTCTTGGCGGTGGGGATGACGTGGTCTTGTTTCTGTCTGTGCTGCTGCAGAGGCTAGGTGGCAGCAGCAGCAGTGGTGGAGTGGTGGCCAAGGCCCTGCCGCAGCAGTGGCGGGAGGAGGCGGAGGAGGGTGTGGGGGAGCGGGACATCAACCAGCTCTCGGACGACGCCTTTGAGAGCGTGCTGCGCGAGCTGGTGGAGTGCAAGCCGCAGGCGCGCTCGAGCTCGCTGGTGCGCAGCTTGCGCCGCGAGGTGCGCGACCAGGAGGAGCTGTTTGATGGCTCTCTGCACGCACTGCCCCTGCTCTCCTCGTCTGCCTCCGGAGGGCACCACCAGCCACGACACCACCACAGGCCGGGCGGCTCCGTCTCGCTTCAGGTGTGTGCGTGTTGTGCGTGCGTGTGCTACTGGCTCTCCCCCTTCCTGGCATTTGTTGTAGAGTTTCCCAAGAAAAATTGCTTGAGTGAAATACGCTTCTACACTCTTGATCTCGTTCCACATAAGTTCCGATAAGTGTAACACTTTCGCATATTCGTTTCACTTAGCTTGTAGGACTTGAGTGGAACAAGATTAAGATGTTCCACTCGCCGAAACTGATGCGAAACAAGATTAAAGCGACACTAAAAGCAAATACTGAGCTGACGTAGACTGTTTAAATACACTTACTGAAACCTCGCAACGCTTGTTTCGTGCCAAGAAAAGACTGTTTTTGAGAAAATTTCATCTGCACGGTCCGAATAGTTATTTCTCTGCGGCAAGGTATTTCTGAAATAGTATAATTTAAGCCCAAATGCCTTAATAAAAAGTTGTTCAGGGCCCCTTTAGCTGTACCATCTTGCTACAATTCTGTTTGGCTGTGCTCACTCAAGTGCTATTTTCGCCTCCTTACAAGGCAATAGAACGTTTTTGGTAGGGGTGTGGGAGTACTCGAATATATTGTCACGTACGAGTTTGTACCGCTGTGTTGGTGAAATGACGGTTGGTGAAAGAGGAGGTTGAAGTGTCTCGGAGCTCGGTAGATGGTGTTGCCCAGCTCCTCCACCAAAATGTTACAGCGAGAAAATATGTATTTACAATATATACGGTTAGAAGCCTGTAGCTCAGTGACCAGGGTAACACCATCTACCGAGCTAGGATACACTTCAACCTCCTCTTCACCAACCAACGTCATTTTGTCCACAGCGGTACAAACTCGTCACCACGTAAGAACCATCTCGAAGTGGTGAAGGCGACATGAGGACGTAGGTCGCAGCATCAGGTTGCAGTCGAACAAATTCAGTAGAATGAAGTCGGGACTTATGGTCGTCGGTCGGGTCAGCAAAATAATGGGGCAGTTCAAGGTGAAGGGTGCCGGTTGCACAGTCAATAAGTGCTGAATGAGCAGTCGGGAAGTCAATTCCAAGAATCACTTCGTGGGTACACTCGACCAGTACAGTGAACAGGACTAACGTTTAGACGTCCGGCAGTGCTAACACCGGCGGCGCACATTCCCATCACGGCTGTTTTACTGCCATTAGCTACTTGGACGGCAATGAATAGTTAATGTTTAAATAATTGAATTAGTGAATATTGCATTTTTAGATTATTCAATGAAACACACGGGGGGCTCATTATCATCTCCGTCGTTTCCTACTGGCACACTTTCACTGACTTATCTTGCATGTTAGTGTACAATGTCTGCATGTCTGCTTCTATGTTCAAGTAGTCTAAGCCTAGTCTGCCACTCCGTCACCATCTTTGGACACTAGTGGATCCGCGCATGTGTCCAAGATTTCTTGCGGTTGGGAATCGTACGGGCACAAAAAATACCAGCAGTGGAGAAAAAGTGACAAAACATGCGGCGAAGCTGGTTTGTAAACCTTGGAAAAACCAGAAACGGAAAAGCAAGGCTGCCACATTTATTGATGATGATGGAGCAGAGTGCATAGATCTGTGTTAGATGTTGCATGACAGATACAGTGGAACCTCGTTGATGCGATTCTGCGCGTTTTAGTTTTTTTTTTTTTTCCTTTCCCGATAAGATTATTTCGTTGGATAATACGTTGGATGATACCATTTTCAGATGATGTGCTTTATTTTCCAGCTCCCCTGAAGATCGTATCAACGAGATTCCACTGTATCTATTTCATATCATTTCATATACAGTTAACTCTCGTTACCTCAAACTCTGATGTCTCGAAATATCGGGTAATTCGAAATATTTTGCTGGCTCGGTGTCGACTTCATGTATTTCTCACCTCTTATCTCTTCGCCGCCTCCTGGATATCTCGGAATCCTGACTGCGAAAATGTCGGGAAAAGGCCACTACCCAAAGGTTTCCATACTTTGGGTCGCTGCAATATCAGCAATAAGTTACAGGACCGTGTGCTTGTTGTGAATTCCGCTTGATTCTACGCCACTCTTATCATCTGCCGTTCGCAGCCAGTTGTGATCTCATTGATGACAGACAGCTTTAATTGACCCCACATATGTCCCACTTTGGTCAGATTTAATGCACTGAGACATTGCAAGGAAGTGCATAGGTTTCAGATTTGTCTTGTTGAGACGCAAGTGACGCGCTCTCGTACTCTGCTCAATCGGCTTTGTAAACGGAGCAAGGGAAGCGATCTTGCCGCTGCCAGCATGAGCGTGGTCCACACACTAGCATTCCCTCTATGTGGTTGTGAGGAAGTTACCTGTACTAGTTATTCTTAACTAGTACTAACCTCTAGAGTTCAAACTCTGAGGGTGAAAAAGAAACGGCAGGACGGCTAGGACGACAGTGTGGATTAGAGATTGACTGGTATATCCCCTTCAGCCACGGCATCTACATTTTATAACGCGACCTATTTTCCCCATTTTTGTGCAGTGGTAGCAAGGAATAGAGCAAAAACATTAAGCTTAGGGTAAACTGAACATTCTGCTAACCTATATTCAATTTTACTTCTGAGTGGTATGTATCATTACAGAGTACCGCTTTGGTGAAGGCAGTACTGTGTGTTACTTGATGTTTGACGTGGGGCACGTGGGTAGCAACCTCGAAATATGTATATATTTTTTCTTTCTTGAAATGCTCGTGGCCAATAAATAACTTGTGCATGCAATTCAGGCGAGTGATTCAATCCTTTTTATGAAGAAGCGTAGCATGACTGAATTTACACTATTCAAATATTTAGTTACGCTGGAATTATTCTGACTCATCATAAAGTGCACGAAGAGTCATTGAAAGACCTTGGTTCACTTCCCGTGGAGTCTCAAGCACCTTGGCATAAAATTATGTATGTTTCACACATGTATCGACAGTCGACCATAATTCGTGTCGGAAGGGAATTTAATTGATATCACACGATGGAGACGCAGCAGAATAGGGTGGATACAATGTGCAGAATGAATAACAAATTAGGCACAACGTTGAGGGATAGAGCAACAGCTGTATAGGATTAGCCATCAAACATTGCCATTTACCCGCCATGGGTGCTTAGTGGTTTTGGCGTTAGGCTGCTAAGCATGAGATAACGGGGTCAAATCCCAGCTACGATGGCCGCATTTCAATGGGGGCGAAATGCGAAAACGCCCATGTACTGTGCATTGGGTGCACGTCAAAGAACCCCAGGTGGTCAAAATTAATCTGGAGTCCTCCCCCACTATGACATGCCTCATAATCAGATTAGGGAACTGGCATATAAAACCCCAGAAATTATTAAATCATTAGACATTGCAGTTTCTACATGTAGCAACATCTGGTAACACTTTGTGCACTTCCAAACGATGGTTGGCAGCCAGCTGCCTGTAAAGTGCTTTGTATAACATTGATACCTGAAGTGTGTGCAGGCTGTATAATTTTTTTGTTGGTGTGTTGGGCCCTTGACTTGGCCATCTTCCTCTGACCTAATAGTTTTGCATCATGCTGTTGCTTTAAACGACTTCTGATGTGCTTGGTCTTCCCGTGGGCGCAGGACTTGGCCAGCAGCTCACCCATGCCGTCATCCAGCATGGTGCGACCGCGCGGGGGAGGGGTCCCCAACCCAGCAGGTCGCGGCATGAGGCAGGTGAATGCATCTCGCCTTGCGGACGCCCGTACAGCGCGCCTCGACCACCACATCGAAGTGGCTACGGCGGCTGCCACAGCCGCAGCTGCCAACAGCAACACTGGAAGCGGAAACAGCAGCGGCAGCGAGGCATCACGCGCCGACGAAGAGAAGCCCAGTGCTGCGGTGGCTGCCCTCGGCAGGGTTGACGAGCCTTCCTGCGCCATCAAGTTCCCGCTCCTGGTCAGGCCTGGCAAGACGCCGCAGCCCGATCAGGAGCTGGTGACCATCAAGAACGGCAGCAGTATGGCCATGAATGACGACACCGCCGAGTTGCCGGCACCGCTGGACCATTGGCCCCCGCCGGGTCACCACTGCAGTCATAGACCACAACCACACCACGTTCATTGCTGCAAAGGTGTGTGTGCTATCTAGGGGGTTTGCGTGTTTCCTCTGCAGAAAAGTTGGGATGCCGTTGAGCATGTAAAGGTGGCATGGTTGTGGTGCATTTTGATACTTCAGAAGGGCAGTGTACCGTACTTACTCAATTGTAACGTGAATTTTTTTCCCCCCATTTTTGCTACCTGAAGTCGATCCTTGCGTTACAATCGAATACCGAAATTCAAGTTGTCTAAAAAGATTGTCACAGTTTCACCCGAAAGGCGAAGCATCAATTGCGATAGCAAATAAGTAGAGAGCTATACGGAGTAAGGATAGTAGTTTTATCAAATCAGTTAAATCGAAACTGACGCACGCAGAAGCTACACTGATTCAATGTTTGTTACAAGAATCCGAAGGCACTGTCGAATGCTGCCAAAATACTTGGCTCAGTAACACACGTGCAGAAGCTTTACTGTGGCTTTCCCTTAATTGTTACAGAAAGGTGTCTATGAGTATAGCACCCAGCCAAAATTAAGTGGTGCTGTATTGTTTGTTATGACCATTGCTTATAAAATAACGAGAACATAGCACTTTTTTTTTACCATGTATTGCACCACATGCCAGGAACACTACAGGAGCACAGCTTGTGAGGCAAACCCCTTCAGTTGTTCTCCTTCATTGTGAGACATCAGATTGACTCACTGTTGTTCAAGTGCTGCATTTGCAATATTATATATAATGCAACTGCAAATATAACGTGGGTATCGGTATCGTGTCCGATTGCGCTGCATGGGCAATTTTCAACCCACTTGTCCTGAAAAAAAAAAAGGCCCTTGTTAGAATCGGGTAAATACCGTAATTGGGCGTTGTGCGTGGCAGTTATCGCTTGAAAATCGTCCTGGGGCAGGCCAAAAATACGCGTTTTCGATTGTAGATTTTTGACGTGTTTTCAACGCATTCATTGTCTCATAAGCTCTGTCGAGACAGACGCTGTGTCTAAAGGGGTCATTGTTGGGGTAACCATAGGGTCATGTGCGTGTGTGCTGACTGGACAAGTTTGAATTATCCGGCGAAGATCAGTTCTAAGATTGAAATAACAAGTTTGGGTGCATAGAAATGCATGGGCGCCGGCCGAGACCTTCGGTCGCAGTCACATTAACCGGAGTCGAATGAACAAATATCTACTGCAATGTTATTGTCTGTATTGTCTGTTACTCACTGTTTGAATGAAGCAATTATTTTCACCACTGTAATATGTATATGCTAATTTTTAAAAACATTTTAGGCATGTTTAGAACATTGTCAATTGTTGTTCCACTGATGCTAGATGTGTAACATTGACTTTGCTTCTGTTTCAGGAATTTTGCATGGACAAGGAAGGCAGGATGTCCTTCTTTGGAGGTTGGTGATTCTTCAGCTTCTCTACAAAAAACAAACATTATTCAAAGGAAGCATAGTTTTCCAATCGGAGAAGAGAGAGGCCCGGAGAGGAGGAATGTAGTTACCTTTAGTTTATGCAGGGGTCTTACAGGCACCTTATTTCCTGCATATCTTGAGATCAAAGCTAAAGAAAAGATTAGTCATGGGTAAGTGAAAGATTGCATTGTAAACATTGGCACAAGCTCTGCTTAGGTGAATTTTCATATCGGATGAACAGGTCAGGGTGCTTTCACATTTCCATTTCTCTTCCTTCAGTTTCCTAATTCTTCTTGGCTGAAAAGCAGATATTGATAGCACCTTCGTGTGTTAAAAGGGGGTCTGAATGTCAAAAACTGACTACGAAAAGACAGGTGGCAAAGCAATCTTGGTTTTTCAAAGTTGCTTCCTCCGAAGCAGCTTGATGATGATAGTGTCAGCTTCAAAAGGGCACGAAAGGCAGAATCAAGATACTGAAAGTTGTATACTTCGACTTGTTTCTATTCGCACTTCAATGTAACGAACACGGATATAAAACTTTTCTCACTGATGTTGGCACGCGATGAATCTATGCTTATCGGAATATTGGGTATAACAAATGAGTCTTTTGTGTCATGATGCACCTTTATCATGACCAGGTTCAACTGCATTACTTGTGCGCAGTCACCATTATACTGCTTAGCAGTTTGTCGGGTCGTCGCCTGGTTTCATCATGATCAGATGGGTATCGCTGCGGTCGGCTACGTAGCATAGATACTGCGGCAGCCGTGGGGAGCCGCCACGAGTCCACTGGCTAAGAGCACTGCGGCTCGCTGTGGACAACTGTGCTTGGCTTACGTTTGCCGTATCGTAGGCACCAAAATCGGAAGTCCTACGTTAACATCTAAAATGAAATTTGAACTGGGCGCCACAGTGACCTTTAGAAGGTCGAGCGTTGTGGCCACGCCCCACTCTGCCGTAGCCTCGCATTGAAGAAGGAATGGGAGCACAGCGGACGCCGAAATTTCTGAAATAGCCTATTTTCACTTCAAATGCGTTTCTCCACTGCGATAAAAAGTGGTTCAGGGCCCCTTTAAGGGATGCATAATGTGTTCCGTGACGGTGGCCCCTTTCCGCTCTTGGTATGCTTCACCCAGTGGTGGGAATGCTGCTACAATTGCTTCAATGTGCTATATTTCGTTAAAGCTGCTACATCTATGCTACGAATTAAACTGCTCCAAAGCTGCTCAAGGACAAACCGCGCTGTGCAATCTCGGCCACAGCAAAGAGTAGTTGTGAATGTCGGGCGGCGGTAGCCACCGCCTTATGCGAAGAGTGCCGTTGCATTTGGTGCCATTCATAAAGCTAAATGAGCTAAAGTGTCACTGAGCTAATTCAATTCAGTGCGCGTTTGTGCGTGTTCGCTCTATGTTCCATATATATGGTTTTGGGTTGTGCATAGTTCAGGAGGAAGTTTTGTTAGGCCTAGTAGAGCATGCTCGGCCCATTACGCGCTGTTGGCGTGTCCTGCAGTCGTACTTCATACTGGCGGCGTGGCCTTGGTAGGAGAGGTGTTCCTCAACCGACATTTCACACTACGCGTGTTCAGCATGGAAGCTGTGTCATGGTGCACTCGGGAAACTGAAACTTGCCTCCTTGCATGATTTTAGCTGCCTTGCTGTGTAGCGTTTATCTGTGTGTGCTCCTAATGCAGATCTGTAGCTCAGCCATTTCGCTAGCTAGACGTCTTGAGCCCTAAAATAATAATGCTCGAATGGCCATCCTGCATACCACGTGACTCTATTGCTGTGGGTTTTTTGTGCCCCTGTGTGGGCTTGCTTTATTGCTGTGGACACGCAGTATTTTCTTTTTCGAGTGAACTGGTTGACTCATTGTGGCCACATGATGGTTGTAATTTTTTCATGAGTGAATGAGTATGCGGATTATCTTTCTCGAGAATACTCGCAATATGTGCCAGTACTCTGGAACCACTTTTGACGCACAGGAATTGTCCGGCCGATCACCATTCAGAATCATCATAGTTGTCTGCTACAAAATCTGCTGCAAAACAATCTTGGACATTCCCACCACTGGCTTCACCGCAATACATTGTGTATACTTGACCGCTTAACACTGCTGTATTGTGGCAAAGGTGACTTGGGAACTTGCATTATACAACAATTGACCCTTGCCAAATATGCTGTCCACGCTTCGAAGCCATCAGCAAGGATGTCGAAGGAAAAGTTGGTGCCATTGTTGACAGCAGCCAATCCTTTCAATGAAAAACACGGCACCACGCAGAAGAAAGCTTATTAGCAAACGTCAAAGCAGCTAGGCCTAGTGTTACCACGGTGGTGGCTACGGCTGCCAGCAGATTGGCATGCGAGAGCACTGGTTCGAGGCTGCAAGGTAATCGGAATGGTGGTGGTGGTTGCTTTGATAAATGACGCTTCGATAAATGCCGCCTAAAACCTGCAGTCCGGAAATTCGAACAGCGTAGCGTTTCACCATCTGAAATTTCAGATGTTCTTATGCATTGGCTCTACGGAGTACGTGGCAGTGCCGCGAAGGCGTCCGAGTTATCGGGTGTCCGAAAAATTGGTCGTTAACTGTCGTGCATGTGCATGATAGTAAACACTTGTAGTATGGTGTTAAATGCTTGCTGCTGTAGTGGTGTGATGCTACACTAATGTTGCAGTGCGTGGCACAATCTAGGCTTTTAATTAAGACCAAGTGGAAACGCAAATGCAAACTGAGGCACCACCTAGATTTAAAGGTTGATGAAGTTCGAGCCAATGAAATGCACACCGAACATCAACATAATCCGATGATGTGTCCATGTTATATCTGCACAGCACCAATCATACTTTGTTTTTCTGGAAGTGGGGATAAAATTTAGATTGGGGTGCCATTTGTACGGAGTACAAAGTACAAGTATTTGCAGTCTATGGTCTTCGAGATCAGGCAGCGCGCATATCTTGTCGCGCACGTCACAAAATCTCGAAGGTTATGTACAGCTAGCACAGCCTCCATTCAAATTTCAACTACACTTAATTTCCCCGATGCTTTCCTTGGCTTCGTTGTCTGTTGGCTTTATGTGGTCATAGCACAGCCTCTGTTATCTGGCCTAAAGTGCCAAAAAATCGAGAGCAGATCTCTGAAACAGCACCCAGTTGTCACTACAGTAAAACCTCGTTTCACACTTAAGAGAAAAGTCGGAGCGCATTGCAATGCACTCAGAGTTTTCCCCTAAGTGTGTTAGATTGGGTTTCACGGGTACTGTGAAAAATGTACGAATTAATGGAATGTCGCATTAACAAGGGTATGACGAAAACAAACAAATGCTTACTATGTCAACGTGCTTTTATTTACTGAATGAGCAAATCTTGGTTCTATTTTGCACAAACGCAGTGCAAAATCTGCAGGTTCTTATCTTGTGACTGATTAGTGCTCACATCGGCGAACGCCTCGTGACTTCCTTCGTAGTGTGGCCGCGGGCGTATCTTCATCCGAGGCATGCTTTTCACTAAGGCACGCACATCCCAATGATTTTTTCGCCAGTGAGCTGGTTGCAAAGAGATCTGGTGCTCTTCATCATCGACAGCTTTGCACTAAGTAAAACAAAACTACTGTTTGCTGCAATCCGGGAGTCTCCCGGATTAGCCGGGAGACTCCCGGATTTGGACCATTTCTTCCGGTTGTACGGTTGACAGGAAAATCTCCCGGAAATTGCTGTTGTGTCCCGTTCCCGTGTCCGAGCGCTTTGTCAGGCCATATTGGCAAAAAAAAATCTAATCCATCACCACATCCAACCTTTGCATCATACTGCAGGCCACACAGCCTGTAGTATGATGTAAATAAAAATAAAATAATCCATTTGGAAGTTCATCGCGCAACACATTGTTCAGAAAGTACTATAGTAGGGAAACCCTATACATGCGCTATTTCGTTAACCACAGAGCCGCTCCTTACGCTGACGGGGTTGTTGGGTGCCCTAGTGGTCCTAGTCTCATTAAGCTAGCCAGTGAAAGCCGCCTTCCGCAACTAGCAACACTAGACTCTCCATCGTTCTCCTCAGCGTCAGCCGCTCTGGCATTGCATAGGCCTACGGTCAGTCATGGCTTTAAAAGCAAGGGGCGCTAGCGCAAAAAGCATCAAGTATTTCGAATGTAGCACTCAGCCGAAGTGATGCTGGGTAATTTGTTGATACCACAGAGCAATGCAGAGTGCAAGCGGCAATTTAACATCGTGAGAAATACAAGGGCACAGTGCCGCTCGTCCAAGATGCTGGGAAACGTCAACCTCACAAAATGTGAAAGAAATGGAATTTCTTACAATCAATCATTATCTGAAGAATTTCTCAACACCCGCCGTGGTTGCTTAGTGTCTTTGGCATTGCGCTGCTAAGCATGAGTTCGCAGGATCAAATCTCGGCCGTGGAGGCTGCATTTAATTGGGGGTGAAATACAGAAACGCCCGTGTGCCGTCCATTGGGTGCACGTTAAAGAACCCCAGGTGGTCGAAATTAAGCCCGTGTTCCCCATTACAGCGTTCCTCATAATCAGATGGTTGTTGTGGGATGTAAGACACGAGAATTTAATTAAATTTTAAAGAATTTATGAAGGCAAAGTTAGCAACAACAAAATGCTTGCAAAAGTGAGACTTTGATGTTCATATGGTCGTTTGTATATGTGTAAATAAACTGAAGTTCGGCTGGGAGTACAGTGTAGACTGCTTATAACGTAAGTCGCCGGAGTCTCGAATATCCGCACTATAAGCGGTACCACACTATAACCAAAGCAACAATTTTCAAGGCCCGCACATATGCAAAACAGGTGCACCGAGCCGCCACGCGTATGCAACAGTCGAGGAATGCGGCTAGAACGTTTGCATTCAATTTACAGTCGAATCTTGTTAATTCGAACCAAATCGCGCGGCGGTGCCTCCGACCGACATTGCTCCGGCACCGCCATAGAGTAAAAGCTTAGGAGAGACCCCTCAATGTCGCACGCGAACAACAAAGGGGGGGGGGGGGGAATTTCACCCTCTCTTAAATGGCAAGGTCGCCGATTCTGCGTTGCGCCGGAACATGCGTGTACGTGCCAACGTCTCAGCCACGCTACCGTAGCCACGTGTAGAAAATTGCAGTGAACCCTTCTTTCTCCTTTATGCTTCTTCTACTTTCTAGTCACGTGTTGACCTTGCACGCTGCGGCTACCGCGCAGAGGGAAGCAGCGGCGCTGTCCCAGGCCGGCCAACGAAACTGCCCACGCCGGCAAACGCCCGCTTCCCGATAACGGTAGAAAACGAAACTTCGGGGAGCTGGCGCCGCGCCGGCTGGAGCAGTGGTGGCGGGTGCTCGCGATGACAGTTGAAAGTGAAGGAGCTACGAGGGAGGGTGAGAGGAGCCACCGAAGCGGTGGAGTTGCCGAGGCGAAATCTGCTGCCCTGCCGCCCTTCTCCCTCACATTCCACGGTCTCCGCGTGCGCCCTTCGCCGTGCTGTGCCTGCGCTGCCCGCTCCCTGAAGTTTCGTTTACTGCCGTTATCGTGAAGCGTGCGTTGGCCGGCGTTGGCAGTTTCGTGGCCCTCACTCGCTATGCGCGCCGTGATATTTCACGACTCGCACTCAAGATTCTGGTTCCAGCCTCGCTGGTTGTTCGTTCGCACCACGTGCCCTTCTCCTCCACTTCGTCTCTCTTCCTCGAGCACTCCTTGGGGCGCCCGTTTGAGGGGAGCGTTCGCCGTCTCCGCTGACTTCCCTACTCCCAGGCAGCTGCACTGTAACCGGTATTTCGTTTCCTGCAACTGCACTATAAGCGATACGTGTATACATGGAGTGCTATGGGAAAATTAACTGGAATCTGAAAAGACTGCACTATATCCGGTCCTGCACTATAAGCGGTTACGTTATAAGTGGTCTATACTGTACTTGGAAAATATCGACACTGGGGGGGGGGTTGTTGTGTAACCGACTGACCCCCCCCTCTGGTCGGAAGATCTCCCGGACTTCGTTTCTCTAAACTTGGCAGGTGTGCGGCATGCTCGGAGTCAAACTGAAAATGTTTGTGGCAACGACTGCGGAAAAAACCCCAGTTGCTGTCAACGCGATCATGGATGGCGACTACACAGTTATGAAGGCACATGGTAGGCGCGTATACAGAGTCTAAATAACTACTGTTTGCTGCAACCATTGTAGACGAAACCATTGTGACCATCGATGCGATCATAGACGGCGACTGCGCACTTAGGAAATCACGGCCCCAATGCGGTGATTTCAAATTATCCGATTTTCCGAGTGATGGTTGAATTAACGAGGTTTTACTGGTAATACTTCACTGTCAAAGCATGAGGAAACAAATATAAAGCACATAAAAGCACCAGTTGGGAAAAAATGGGCCAACCAGTACAGGACAACAAATTGATAGAGCTGAAAAAGGTGGCAATCCAGTTCAACAGGGACCGCCATGTTCCCCTGTGCAAAGCTCCCGTTACATGGGTTAGTGCTGAACGCTAAAATCTGAAAGTAGCATATGCATGGCTTATGTACTGAGCATGCACAGTGTTGATCATGCTGTGGTAAGTTGTTGCATTTCTGGCTCTACACTATACTGACACTCTCTAGTGGGATGGTTGCAAGTGAAGCACGTGCGTGGTACAAGAGGGGTCGTGTGGTACCGGACTCATAATGGCTGTGCTTGCTAGTAGTAGTAGTATATAGTTGCTGGCAACCTATAATGCACCGGTGAATACACTGCTGTCAAACTCTGAAGGTTTGTTTAGGTGTGCCTGCCAGTTCCCTCACTTTGGCAACTTCACACCCGAGGCTAACTTTTTCCAATATCGGTGTCCATTTAGAAACTGTTGAATACGGAGGCACTGAGGGCAGGTACTGTGCAGTTTTGTGAGCAGAGGGTGTACTGAATTCATAACGCTGAGTATAGATAACTTCTCAAGTTTTAGTAGTGCAGCACATAGGTGAGGCTGTGGCAGCAACAGCTTGTTGTACTTGAAGACTTTTCAAGACGTAAAGATGCTTTGTTGCAAGACCTAGAAGAGGGAAAATAGAGGGGAGATGGGAAAAAGAGAGCAGCGTGAAAGGACATTGTCTTAACATATGGGCATTGCGTTGAAATAAGGTGCCTCATTTAAGCCGTAACTGCATCTGAATCATGGTTTGGTGTAGACTTTTACTTTCGATCTTAACAAAAATCCAGATTGTCAGTGGAACTGTCAAGGTTGCTGCTTGGCTTGTACTTGTTTAGGCAGCTGTTTTGTGGCTTTATCAGTGTGGAATCTTAAAATTTTACCGTCGAACCACTGGCCAAGTTGTGCTACCAAGCTGTGTATAATTCTGTTGCATCATAATATTTAATGTCATTGCGGCTTATCATATTCTGTATACCAAATTCCGTTAGGGTCACTGATACGCTGGTCTACAAAATATTGCAGTTGCTGAAACACTGACAACTAATTGAAGGAGTAATACAGGTCTAATTGTACAGCATGTGAAAACTCTCACATACTCTTTTGGTCAGCTCAAAGAAGGTGCTTTTTAAGAGGGTCAGGAAAGTGGATTTGCTGTTTGTAATGGCTGGAAGTTTGTGTACTGTTTCATAGGGCAATTATTAAGGCACATCATGTGAAAAATAAGGTACTTTTTTTTTTTTCAGACTACTGTTGCACATGAATGTAACAAACTTTGCTTTATTGCAATTTTTAATCTGAGGAAATGGAAAGCGTCCTAGAGAAGGTGTCTCAAAAGTTGGTAGTGCAGCACTTCTCTCGATTTAACGAAGTCTTTGCACATCGCACAGGCACTTCGACAACACCGTCCACACGCCGCGAGAGCGACCGACGCCAAAGCAGCAGCGAGAAAAATGCATCGCTGTACCATTTGCCGGCACAGCACCTTCTTGTCACCCGCGCTGGGTGCGTTCCATTCGTGATCGAGGGGCGCTCGGACACATGTAAGCAGGGCTGACACGACAGCCGGACATAGCAGTACTCTACAGTAGAACCCCGTTGATAAGATTCTCAAGGAACGGCGGGGAAAAAGAAACGTAACAGCTAGGAAAATGTAACAGTGAGGAAGGCCGCAAATCGCCACAGCAACGTCCAAAACGGCTCTGAATGGTTGTGTCAGTGCAGTTATTAGGCATCTCGGTGCTCTCACTGGGACAGGGGAGGGCATGTGTATAATTAAGTGGGAAAGCTCCACTCGAAGGCCGAAAATTGGCCCAAAAAATTGTATTTGCAGTTTTGTCAATTTCCCCGTTTTGAAACCCGTTATTTCCATAAGATTCTGCGACCCGTCATTGTCATAAGATTTTATAAGATTTCCGAATAAAGGTGCGTTGAAATGTTTTTCCCTTGATTTCTCCAAACAATTTTGACACACTTCCTTTTTTTTTTTTTTTGAGGTAATAGCTTATATGTTCTTTCTATTTGAGCTATCGTAATAGTTCTTGTTTTTTTTACCTAAAAGATAAATGCATGGAGTGCGCTAAGCCCAATTTTACTGTAATACTTTTTCGAACTTCTTTTTTACGAGTCATGTTTCATATGTGTCATGTTGGCATTTTTTTTTTTTTCAGGCAACCTTGATGGTCTCTAACTCTAGTTCAAATTGACCTTTGGTTTATACCTTAGCACACACCTCAGACATGCTATATCATTTCTGTATCCTAACCACTATATCATTCTTTTTTTTTTTTTTTGTCTAGATGCTAATTTTTTTCCAAACAAAAGAACCCATTTTCGCTGGTAAATCGGAAATTGTTTGTCCTATGATAAATAATTACATCTTTGCAATCGCATATCAAAATACAGTAGAACCCCATTGATACGTTTTTCACGGGGCCGTAAAAATACGAAAAAAAAATGTAAGTTGGGAAATGCAAAAGCCGAGGAACAGGGAAAAATTGAGAAATGAGAGTAGGTGGTGAAAGGCACCATTTTATTTAAATTCTTACGTTTGAAAAAAAGTCGCCGAAAGCCGAAGCATCGATTGCGATGGCAAATCAGTAGACAGCTATACAAAGTAAGGGTAGTAGTTTCATCATCCGTATAAATTTTTAAACATTCACTTATTAGCTATATTACAGGGGTGGGACTTCTGCGCCAATTGCGCATTTTTGATACAGATGCAAATTCCTGCGCCAAACACAGAAGTGGCAGCCACGCGCACTGCCACTGCCGGCTGTTTTCACTGCGGTCGGAACAGCTAGGGCAGCTGTGTTTTGCATAGTTACTATAAATATAACCAACTCTGGAGGAAAAGCTGCCCATAGCGCCCATGTATTGAAATCGGGAACCGCAAGGGCGCTGCCATGTTGCTACCGTACTATGCAGGCGCAGACGGCGAATGCGATTCATTCGAGGCACGCGATCAACGCGTTCCTGAGCCTCCGTCAGTATGGTAACATCATCTAGTTAAGGCGCCTGCAAACGCAACCTTTTTGACGCCCTAAATCAGTATGGTAACATCATCTAGTTAAGGCGCCTGCAAACGCAACCTTTTTGACACCCCGAATTTTACTTCGAAATTTTCTAAAGAGGCATTTGATCTTTCTGAAAAGTGTACGGAATTAACTTCATACGTTGTCCGTGCTACGTGCAAGTGCTTGCTTTTGCGTAATATGTTGAATATCTTAGTGCTACAAAAATGAGTCGTAGCAACATGGCGGCGCCTATGCGTTTCCCACTTTTTTTTCGACCAGCTTTTCCTCTAGAGTTAGTATACCGACTCTAAGGTGTTTAGAGTGTACTAGAATACGGTTTAGTGGGCCGAGCGGCACAGCGCTCCAGAGCTGAGGTGCAAAACAACAAAAAGTTGGCCGAGAGCACTGCGAACGAACTAGTTATTTCGCAGGAAGCGGGCGGCCGTCTGTGTCCACAAGGCCGGTATAACATATAACTATTCCAATCTGTTTTTATGCCCACATGGGCGAGGCATGAGCCATTTTCACCTATGGCGAAGGGCTAATGGCAGATTTGGAATAAAATGTCACAGTATCGCCCAAAAGGCAAAGCATCGATTGCGATAGCAAATTAGTAGACAGTTATAAGAAGCAAGAATAGTAGTTTTATCGGCGGTATAAACTTGTAAACGTGTTCACTCACTATTAACAAGCACGGTGTCACGCGTGCACAAGCAAACATGTACACATCTCACTCGATTTCCCAGCGAGTTCCTGCGGTAAATGCTGGAGTGAGCAAGCGGCGGCAGCAGCGAGCGAATTCACGTTTGTGCTGCCACCCGCCGTGGTTGCCGAGTGACTATGGTGTTGGGCTGCTGAGCACGAGGTCGCGGGATCGAATCCGAGCCACGGCGGCCGCATTTCGATAGGGGCGAAATGCAAAAACACCTGTGTACTTGAGATTTAGGTGCACATTAAAGAACCCCAGGTGGTCCAAATTTCCGGAGTCCCCCACTACGGCGTGCCTCATAATCAGATCATGGTTTTGGCACGTAAAACCCCATGTTTTTAACCTTTGTGCTGCCTCGCTTCAACGCGAACCAAGCGGCAAAAAACAGCAGACACGAAGCTATCAGCACTTGCACAATGTCCCTATCGCAGATCGCTTTCAAGATAGGGCCCGCGTGGCCACGCCATACGCAGCAACCGCCGCAGTAGAACGACCCCTCTCCCCGGTGCCTAGCGCGCGATAGGAGCCGGTGTGCTTCGTCCCCGCTTTCTTCTATAGCACGCGTGAGATTTAGCCGTCATTGTTGGCTCACCCTCGTCGGCTCATCCTGACGCTTTTCACTTGCACATACAGTATATAGCGTGCGGCGATGATATAGCTCCTGGACTTTGTGTGGAACATCATGGCGACGCCAGAAATGCGCCTGGCGTGTCCATATAATTGCTATCGCAACAAAAACAGATTGGAATAGTTTTACATTATACCAGCACAGCGTTGATTGCGGCTCTCTTGGTCTGCGGTGACATATGGTGACACAGAAATTACGTTACAGCGTCGATTGGACCGCATAATTTGAGAGCATTTTCCGCGTAGGAGCACGAGTGTAGGCTCATGACAGATCCATTGTGCAACCGATGTTTCCGGCTTTACAGGAAAGCATGCTGCCGAGCCGCCGCTCGACCCACTCTTCCATATTCTAGTACGCTATAGCTACGAAGTGTGCTTCCATTACGAGCTTCCTGTTAGTTTATTCTGTGTTTCGTCGTGGTTTAGGAGTGCGCTGCCGTATTCCATTATTCCACCAAAATTCAGACTGGCCTGCTCCAAACTGCTTCAAATTGAAATTTTATCGGCTCCAAATTGCTCCAAAATGAAATTTAGTTTGCTCCAAGCTGCTCCAAAAGGCATTTTGACCTGCTCCAGAAATTGCGCCAAAATGACTTTGGACAGTCCCCACCCCTGATATTAACAAGCACGGTGTCAGCGCGCATAGGCAAACATCAACACATCACAGTCGATGAGCTCGGACACTCGCTATCAAAACGCTGGCGTGAGGAAGTGCCGCAGCAGCAACGAAGTGACCTTTGTGCTATTGTCTATCGCTTCGAGGCATACTAAGCACCGAGAACACATAACACGCACAAAGCTACAAGCCGCCGATGCACCTACACTGCCTAGACTCTGCCCCCAACGCATATCGCTTTCAAAATACGGCCTGCGCAGTACGCAGTTGATGCCAGAGTACAACGCCGTGCTGGTGTGCACTTTCTCCAAATCGCAGATCGCTTTCAAGAAACGGCTGCCGCCGCCGCAGTAACCCCCGTCCTCCCCCTCTTGTCTTGCAGCGCCACAGAAGCAACGCGCTTCCGCCCCGCCTTTCTCCTTCGCGCGTGCGCGATTGAGCCGCAATCGTTGGCTGACCCTTGCACAGTTTCACTCGCACATCAGCATACGAAGCCACGGCGACAGTGTTTTCGCCCTTGGAATTTATGTGGAACAACTATGCGCCAAAACGAATTTTAGGGCCCCAACACATCATAGTCGCCATCTTTGAATAGCAAATACGGATCTCAAAGGCCACGCTTTTACTGGCAGAAACCGAAAATGTGTCATAGGTGTTGCCCCCGGCACATTGGGCATCCAATCCCATCGTGAAGCCACCAAGCCAATTGGCTTGAAAAGTCAACATGGCCGCTCGGGCCGGCGCGGGGTGGCAGTTCGAAATGCATGATGCGGGAACGGTCCGACAGTTGCGATGCAACAGTGGAGTTACCAATGCATTGGGTCCGATGGAACCTATGCTGGGACTGGCTGAGAACGACGTAACAGCCAGGAAAATGCAGCACCCGGGAACAGAACAGCGAGGCTCTACTGTACACAAGCTGCGAAAATGTCTGATTGTGGCAGCGAGCGACCGCGTAGACTGGTAAACTCTCAGGACTCTCGTGGGAGAGGAAAAACTGACGCCTGATCTCTTAGCATAGCACTTTTAATCTCTTTCGGAACGCTAGCCCGTGCTGGAGCGTACCAGCCGCTTGTGCCTCATGTAGACGTGACCGTCTACGTAATTCCCATGCGACGCCGATGCTGCTGCCGCTACAGAGGGCTCCCCCCCTAGAGAGGAGGAAAGTTCGACGAACGATGAAAAGTCCACGTGACACGGCGTGTCTTGGCGTTGGTCTTGGGTGTCACGTACGGAGGCGGCGTGAAGGATGCAGCAGGGTTGCGTCGCACATTGGCGGGGCAGATGGCGCGAGTGCTGCAATGTAGGTGGGTTTGAGACGTTCCAGGGCAATTGTCTGATCGACCGTTGATATTCACGACAAAAGTCATCGGGCGATGCTCGAGCAGAAAATATGGCCCGGAGTAGTGCGGCTGCAAAGGCTTCCGCACAGCAGTTACGCACGAAAATGTGGGTAGCAGAGGTGAGTGCGGGAGAAATGTATGGAGACCTTGCTTCTTGTCCAACATGTCGTTCTGAGTTGCTTGAGTAGCTCGTTGAAGAGTGCCGAGTCAAACTGCCGACCGCGATCGTTGACTATTGTGGATGGGCAGCCGAACCTTGCAATCCATGTAGACACGAAAGCTGCTGCAACAGTGGGCGCTGAGATGTCGGATATTGGTGTAGCTTCTGGCCACCGTGTATAGCGGTCGATGCATGTCAGTAGGTAACAGTAACCTTTCAAAGGTGCGAGAGGGCCGATGAGGTCTAGGTGTACGGTCGTACCATCTGGAGACGACGGACGTACCATATGGAGTCACGACATCCTCCAATTTCAGGGACTTTGACAAATTCCGTAGTGTACGAAGTTCGGTGTCGTCACGCTGTTGACTGGTGAGTAAGTTGACATCGATGATGAAAGGCTCCGACGTCAGCGTGGAAACGGCATTGACGCGACTCCGAACGTCGGCTGGAACGTTGTCGGTGCCCCTGATGTGGCGGAACGTTGTTGTAAACTCGGAGATGTAGGAAAGGTGTCGACTCTCGCGGGGGAGTAACAGGACGCTGAACGGTTCATCGCGTGCACAAGGGGCTTGTGGTCTGTCAAGACAGTAAGTGCACGGCCTTCTAGGAAATGGCGAAATCTGATAACCAGGTAAACAGCGAGTAATTCACGGCCGAACACGCTGTAGCGGGACTGCGCCAGCTTGAATTTCTTGGAGAGAAAGGCGAGTGGATACCACGCACTGTCGATGAATTGCTGCAGAATGGCACCAACGGCAGTGTTTGAAGCGTCGGTCATGATGGCAGTGGGTGCATCTGGCTTTGAGTGTCTTAAGCAGCGTGGTGTTGGGGAGGGCAGACTTGACTCTTGTGAAAGTGTCGGTGGCCTCTTCATTCACTGAAGCACTTGTTTACGTTTGTTCACCAGCAAGAGCGTCTAGCAGAGCCATAAGTCGTGTGCAATCGGGGATGAATCGGCGGTAGAAATTGACGAATCCGAGAAATCGGCGAAAGCTTAGCGAGTGTGGTCGGTCGGGGAAGGCCTTTGATCACGTGAATCTTGGACGGCAGAGGTCAAATGCCGTTAGCGTCGACATATGACCGAGGAACTCTAGTTCAGGTTGACTGAATTCGCTCTTGGCGGCGTTTATGACAATTCCTTTACTGGCAAGATGTGAAAACAACTGCAAGTGGTGAAGATTTTCTTCTGCGGAAGACCTTGCGATGAGAATGTCGTCAGTGTATGCAAAAACGAAAGGCTGGCCTCGGGTGATGGAATCGATGAAACGCTGAAAGGAATGTCCCGCGTTCCGTAAGCCGAAAGGCATGCAGAGAAATTCAGAAAGACCGAAGGGTGTGGTGATGGTGGTCTTAGAAATGTCTTCTTCAGCGACCGGTAGTTGATAGGCGCGAACGAGATCGACCTTAGAAAAGATTTTCGCACT
Source organism: Dermacentor silvarum (assembly GCF_013339745.2). Lineage (NCBI taxonomy): Eukaryota > Metazoa > Arthropoda > Arachnida > Ixodida > Ixodidae > Dermacentor > Dermacentor silvarum. Next base: position 194,287,770 of record NC_051156.1, on the reverse strand, counting down.
GTGCAATGCTACCGTGAAGTCCTGAATGTTCGGGAGAGGGCAGCGATCAGGAACTGTAACGTTTAGTGCCCGGTAATCACCGCATGGGTGCCAGTCTCCAGTCTTCTTAGGCACCATGTGAAGTGGTGATGCCCAATTACTGGAGGAAGGGCGGATGCCAAGTTGCAGCATGTGTTCGAACCCTGCACTAGCAATCGTGAATTTCTCCGGGGACGAACGCTGGGGTCGGAAATAGACTGGTGGGCTGGAGGTGACGATGTGATGGCACACGTCATGTTGCACCGGTTGCGTCCAGTCAGGCAGGCATGTCAAGTTGGGGAAACTCGCGTAGGAACGCGGTGAAAGGTTCGTCTAACATGGCAGAAATAGGTGCAATCGGCGATGTGCCTGAAGGGACGCTGGGAACGGATAGCTGGGTCACGGAGTCGATGAGACGGCGTTGTTGGACGTCGACAAGGAGTCCATAGTTGTACAAGAAGTCTGCAACCAGGGAAATCCAGCGGAACGCTCGTCGAAAGCCAAGGTTTAGCATAACGGATCGTGACGAGAAAACTGGAATCCTGGTGCCTTTGACAGCTTGCAAAAACGACACGGGTGTCGCTTTTCGGTCGGAGTGGTGGGCGGGGAGAATGCTGACGTCAGCTCCTGTATCGACTAAGAACCGTTGTCCCGTAACTCTGTCCGTTACGCAGAATAGGTGGCTTGTGTGTTGGGCCAGACGATTTGTCGCCGGCCTGTTTCCCTGCCAAGCGCAGGAACGCTGACAGTGAGGAGCGTCGTTTCCAAAACGGCGGTGGTAGTAGTAAATGCCAGATGTAGGTGCTGTTTCATTGCAGGTGCTCGTGCGTCTTGATTGCTATGGCTGCGTGGGCGACGAGATGACATGCGGCGATGTTCTGCTGAACAGATGATGCGTCCAGGCGCTCACACAAGGAGTCGAGCGGAGATTGCGCTGCTGAAGAGCAGGGAAGGGTTTGCAGGGCAGGTTGTATTGTCACCTGGAGACGATGTTGTGGCTGCGATGGTTGGGGTGGCTATTTCCATGACTTTGTCAGCCAAAGCTGCAAGTCCGGTAAGAACTATGGTGGAAACTGTCGCCAGGACCATCTGCACGTTAGCCGGGAGTCATTGCAAAAACAATTCGCGCAACAGCACGTCTTCGATGGATCTCTCATTGTTTCCGAGCAGCTGCCTCATTCGGCAAAGAAGTTGACTAGGGCATCGGTTGCCGAGTTCTTCAGCGAACAGAAGCTGCTGGTGCGAGACGGCTGTGAAGTTGCTTTGCGCTGTAACAGGGCTGCCTTGAGATTGTCATAAGTGGCGGTAGACAATGGGGCGGTTCAACAAATCTGCTACTTCGTCAATGGCGGTGGGCAAGAGTGGTGCAACGGTGTAATGAAACTTTGAGGCTTGAGAGCAGATACCAGCGACTTGAAATTGCGATTCGGCCTGAAGAAACCACGCCGAGGGATGCTGGTCCCAGTACTGTGGGAGGCAGACGGCGATGGCCGAACAGGAGGGCTCACCGCGTTTGTCGGAAGGGTTCTGGCCTTGAGCTCCTGTAGCATTGTTCTGGTCCATGGTCGTCTCTACCACAGGAGCGTATGGCAGTATCACATCCGGGTCACCAAACTGTGGCAACAAGCGACCATGTAGACCGGTAATGTCTCGGACTCTCCTGGGAGAGGAAAAACCGACACCCGATCTCGTGGCGTAGCATTTTCAATCTTTTGGAACGCTAGCCCGTGCCGGAGCGTGCCAGCCGCTCGTGCCTGTGTAGACACGAGCGTCTACATAATTCTCATGCGACGCCGATGCTGCTGCCGCTACATGATCTATCGGTAAATAAAAAGTTCTTTCAAGTGTACCCTCGCACTTTAAGAGACGTATAACACGACTCTGTTGCGACGAAGCTGACTGAAGAGAACCGGCAATTAAGCAATGCATGTCCAGAATAAATGTAGCCCTGTGATCGGAGGATTTGGCCCAGTGTGAGTGTTTCCCGGTAGGTTTCAACTGATGCGCACTTCCTCGGGTGCTTCACCAACAGCTCGGTGCATGTGTCCTCCCATATGTTCGTGCAGCACCTGGCTTGTGCAACGTAAAACACATCTTTATCGTCTTTGTAGCAACTTTTGTGAACGAACTTTTTCTGCACCGCTAAATTTGTGACTGTACCAGCAAACCGCAGTGTTAAATGTGGGAACATTACAGAATGGCAACGGATCAAGTGTGAACATAGTACAGTCGAACCCGTTATAACGATCTATCGATTGTAACGACCACATTTCAGTGCATTTACGATTTTCCGACCCTCCCTATGGAAACTGCTTCCAGATATGTACATATAACGGAACCTTTTTAAATTGCTGTACTGCTATAATTGCCTCGTACCCGGTTACGGTAAAAAGAGTGTTCAAGCGAAGTGCCAAAGCAAGGAAGCGCGCACCCAGCTCCAATCCAACTGCGACAATGATACGGCCTTCAAGATAAGCGAGCGACCGCCTTGTGCGGATTTGGGAAGCCACCAAGAAGGTCATGTGTTTTCAAGGCGCGTGGAGGCATGCCGCGTACAGCACAGCATGGCACAGGGTGTGTGCTGGTGCGATATCGGATGCCACAATGGTGTTCCTCTCGTTTTTGCGCAGTTGTCCGTGCGGCATCATGTGCAGTACGCCTGTTTCACTGGTTTGGAATGACCATCTGTCTTTCCACCATGGCAACAAAGGCCGCTCAAGCGTTTTTGTCAACGTCACCCGAGTTGGCGAGAACGCTGCACCAGCGCTGCCGCGACACTATGTTGCAAAGGGTCGGAGGTTGCTACAGAGTTATCAGGAAATCATGGTTCGGGGGGCGCTTTGTTTACATGTTTGCCAATTGCTGATAATGGTTCGCGGTGACATTTTACCTTTCGAATATTGCATTTTTTTTTTTCGCCGTAAGCGATATAGGTAACATATTTTACAGTTCCTGTGTGGCTAACGTGCAGTCGTAATGCTAAGACCATGATGTCCGAGACCTTCGCAGAATGGCGGCATGCCGCAGAGGTTTCTGAAATTTATGCATCTGGCCAAGTAGAACACTCCGCTCTCATGTGCAGAATAGTCGTGTCCTGCTGGTATAGATCACAAGCACTCGAATAAAAAAAAAAAGGCCGGCGTCGCTTGCAGTTTCAAAATAAGTGATCAGAACCGGGTGCCATTTTGAAAGAGCTACACGACGCTGCATTTCGTTCTTTAGATGGACGTTTCTAATGGAAGTTTGCAGCTAGGTGCGGGAACACACCGGGAACAAAAATGATGCGTAGTAGAAAACTACATGCGGCGCACATTTTCACAAACAATTCGTATGTGTTGGTACTGTTATGAAAAAGTTTTATGCGGCTGGCATGTTTTCGTGTATTTGTCTTGCATCAGCATTAGCTAGGAGAGGAAAAGTTTCTCAGCAGGGACTCAATGGTAGGAGTGTTCAGCTGCTGAACACGATGTCGAGGGTTTCAGTTTCCGAGACCACAGTGGTCGCACCTCAATGGAGGCAGAATGTGACACGGCTCATTACTGTGCTTTTGATGCTCTTTAAAGAACCCAAGATGGTCAAGAATAATCATCAGCCCTTGTCTATGGCACATCTCATATATTCTCTGCTTCTTTAGGATGTTAAAAATAGAAGCGAAACAAATACTTCTGGAACAGCTGGCCAGACAATGCCTTGTGATTTGTGCGATGCAAAGAATTTGGCCTGCATGGACTTAAGGCAGCAAGTATTGCTAGTTATCGGAAATTTCTCAAGTGAGGCGCTAGTGGCAACTAGCTTTCATTTTTGCGATTCTGTGAATTGTGGACAGCGCAGTAGGGACACGATCTCTGTCGTCTTTGCATGCTCATTGGGAGCTGCTACGCAGCCACATGTATGCCGATGGTTTGCATGCTGCATTTTTGCAGGCTAATGACTGTTGTGTTGCTTCGTCTAAACCAGTGGCCTTGGCAATTGGGTATCTTGGCACACTGTAAGCACCGAAGGCCTTATATTTGCGCTTTAGCAGCGTTGCTTTTGTTTATGCCTCTCTAGCACTGTGCTATACAGGTAGTGTGAATGTTTGTGCCATTGGTGCTTGCATGTATTTACTGACATGGTAATTCGACACTTGTACACATCCTAACCAGCAAGGCTTTGGTGCAGGCAAAATTATGTGCACTTAGAATCGGTAGACGTGTTCTATATGAAGAAGCTTTTGGCTCCAAGTTCGACTTTGCTAAATCAGTTTGGCTGTAGTATTTGCATTGGCATCTGCTCTTTGATGTGGGACCATCTGTAAAACGGGTTTCTTAAGGTTCATTTCCTTGTGTGAAGCTGGTTAATGGCAGTCAATGCTGATGCCATAACAATACAAATCACAATAAATGTTGTTTTCTGACAGGGTTGCCACTTACCTTCATTCTGTGCATTGTTTTCCTTGTGCTTGTGCAGGTGACACAGGAACTGTGACTGCCATAGCACAGAGCCGCATCCGTGACGGTGAACTTCACAGCAACAATGGCTCATACTCTGCACGTAAAAGCAAGAGGTCTCGCAACCATGTGGATCCTACCGTGATGGCCGAACAAATGACGGGCCACCGCGGCAGCGACTCCATTGACACGCTGCTGGCTTACATCTACTCGGATGACAAGAGTGGAGCACCGAACAGCTCAAACAACGGAGGCAACAGTATGAGCACGGAGAACCGCAAGGGCAAGAACATGCGCAAAGGTGCCACCTCGTCTTCGTCAAACTCCAGCGGCGCCAAGAACTCCCTGTCGAGTCCGCCACCGGGCCAGGCCGACGAAAAAGAGGTGGTGCATGAGGGCTTGTCGGAGGACGTCATCAACAACAACTTCGACTCGTCACATCGACGAGCTGTCTTTGAGGACGCTCCACTTTGCGGCGGTGGAAGTGGCGGCAGCCCCAACGAGAAGGAGCGCTCCTTCTCGCCGAGCTTTTACTCGGACTACGGCACTGAGACAGAGCTCACTGGGAGCTACAGGGTGGACCTGTCATCCTACTCGGACGTCGACCAGATCCAGGAGTCTGAGTTCAGGCTAGTCACAAAGAAGCAGCGGCGGAGAGCTCAGCTCAAGAAGGCAGCGACGACAGTGTACGAGGGCTTCCACAGGCCTCTCGGCGGAGGAGGGGGCACTGCGATGGAATTTGGCAGCTCGCAGGGAACCGCCATCACTTCTGCAACTGGCAATGGACCAGTTGAGGACTCAACTGTGCGGAGACCTGGCGTGCACTCTCTGGAGAGCCTGTCTCAACCACAACAGCAGCAGTTGCAGCAACAACGCAATAGCGTTGGCGCAGCAAGCATCCGGCAAGAGCCCCCCGCCACGGTGGCGGGGGGCGGCCGCCAGCACAACTACACGGGCTCGGCGCCGCCTTCCGAGCCGTCTTCTCCAGAGAACTCTGACCTGGACAGTGTCCACTCGCTGCCAGTGAGCAGTGGCAGTGGCGTGGCTGCCACCACGGTCTTGCAAACGTCGTACGCTGACATTGCACGCATGTCTTGCCGGCAGGGCCGCGGTGGGACTAGTAGTAATGGTGGTGGTGGGGGAGGTGGTGCCGCTGCAGCGAATTTGTCGGCGGGGGCAGAGAACCCAGCAGCTGTAGTAGTGCCTTTGCAACAAACGGCAGTTCGGCCGACTAGTCAAGGAACAGAGGCTCTGGCGGTGGCTATGACGAGCGCAGTGGCGCCCACGGCAGGTGGCCTGGCCACCATGACTGTGAGCGCTGGCAGTGCGCGCGAGAATGTTTCGTCGTCCTCCACGGAGTGTTATCAGAGTGGCGAGGGTGACAGGTCAAGCAGCCCTGCGGTTGTGCTCCTGGACGACATTGGTGGCACGCCACCCACGACACTGGGCGAGATAACTTTTGGTTTTGATGTGAACGAGCAGCTAGTGCAAATGAGTCTGAACAGTCAGTTCCAATGTGTGCCTTCGGGGGGAACTCTTGGGGAAGGGGGAGAGCCTGCGGCCACAGCTCCTGCTGCCGCTGCTGTCATGGCGCCTCCTCGCTTTGACGGGCGGCCCGAAGAGCTGGGCAGGTTTAACCACAGGGACGTGGTGGACTTCCTGGACTGGGGTGAGTACTTCTCGGGCCTTACTTGTTGGTTCCTCTTGCATTTACACGTGCCGTAGTAGAAAGCCGTGCAACACCCAAGCACAGCTGAAACACAAACTTTACTGTGGTGACTGACTGTGGTAGAATCTGTGATAGGATCTCACCTGATACGAATTTTGGGATGTTGCTAATTTTCCAAAAGTCCCAGTCCAAGCCCAAAAAGCTTACAACATGCTAAATTTCTAATGTTGCGAACAGATTTTTGCGCCGTGGCAGATGATGCAAACAATCGAGTCGTGGTGCCATACCCAGCACAGGAGACGAAGGAGGGCTTGGCACGCCAGTGGTGCCAGACACTGGCTGTTGTCAGGCTGGCAGAGCAGCCATGCCGATACACTGGTTGCATTCCTGTTGCAAGGGCAACCTAAATCACTCTGCCTCGACTCCACCAGCATCTCCTTCGCCCCCCTAAAAACAAAAAAAAACAAGAAAAGAAAATTTTCGCTTTATGCAGTATCATGCAAATTACCGGCCATTTTCAAACACTTTGCGAGGAGCAGGTAATCACACGCATGCCAGTCTTTACACGCAGGCCAATCACACACCGTCGGCAATATCAGGACATTCGCTTCCATGGGTAGCCTTGTCTCCGTATTTATTCCCCACCTTCCGTCGCTGCCTGATAATTCCAAAGTTTTTCTGCCTTTGCACCAGTCAGATCGCACAATACGAAGTAGCTTTGCCGCCTCAAAGAAAACATTCTTTTAGCTTGCACAAATCGTGTCCTTATTACCATTAGGCAGTAGGGAGGATGCAGCAACGAAAGAAACTCGAGATTAACAGGCAGATCTTGAAATGTTGGCCACGTAACTCAAAACAAGTGTGCGAGTGATTCAGATTTGTGTTAGCCAATAGGAGCGCTCACTGTATGCCACGTGACTGCCGTAATGAATCGCAGAGCTGGTTTTCCCTTTTCGTGCTCACTATTATTTCTGCATGGAAAAATACAACGCTATGGCTGTCTGAATCTTTGATCTTTCGTGTTTACGGCGATACCAAGATGGCAGTGTTGCGTCAACGGAAAGCTGTGCTTGCGCAATCGGCTGTGCAATGGCATCTCCCGAAGCATATTTTCTTCCCAATTTATAAGGCAACACACAAAAAAGTGCAATTTTCTCATTCTGCTACGTATTTCTTCCCAATATTTCGCCCTGAAATAAAGGAAGGTCTTAGGATTGCGGGAAAATGTTTAAAAATCGGAAAGTTTGAGCACTCTTGAGTGGAAATGTTTCCTCCCTTTCACAATTTTTTAAACCTTTTTGGGTGATACGAATTTTTCAGCAATCCCGAGAGGTTCTCATCGAAATTCTCTTGTATAGTCATGACAGGTGAAGAATGCAGCTGCAAGTGCCTCTCAAAGGAAGCATATGCATTCATGTTCCAGTGAATTACCTCATTTGTATTTCCCCTTCCCTGTCCTTTGTCTCTGTCCCTGCCTTCCTGGGGTGCTTGCACAAAAGTCGTTGCTCTGGTGGTGGAAGCATTTTGTGCATCGAGTTTAAGCGATAGGTTCATGGAAGGGATCAGTTCATTCAGCCTCTCCTGGTAAACCTCGACAGCGGTGCACACCCAGACATAAAGGAGAGGTATTGGCGAGGAGGTACATTGAAAAGGGGAATAAAAGGATTTTCACTGACCTTGTGCCCAAATAACCTGTTTATACATTGGTGAGTTTTCTCCTTAGTCTCTAGACTTTTTGAGAGTTTGGCTGCGCATGGGTGCATTGTGCTCACTGTTGCTGAACTGATCCCAGCGAATGCCAGCCATGGCGGCTGCATTTCAATGGGGGCGAAATGCGAAAACACCCGTGTACTTGGATTTAGGTGCATGTTAAAGAACCCCAGGTGGTCCAAATTTCCGGAGTCCCCCGCTACGGCATGCCTCGTAATCAGATCGTGGTTCTGGCACGTAAAACCCCATTATTTCATTTTTTTTTTCTTGGAAATAACACATGACCAAATAAATTCTTGGTCTAATTCTTTATATCCAATAATTTGTTAGTCAAACATCGATATAATGATTGCGGATATAAAACGTAAATATAAATTTTCTTGCAGATATCGGCAAGTAATGAATATATGCTTATAATGAATATCATATAACAAAGATATTCTAATGTCACATGAGACTTTGTTATAATGAATTTGACTGTACCCATGTTTGTTGTATGGAAATTTCCAGGTGTAGTATACAGTCAGGGCTCCATGTCAAATGCCACTGTTGTATACTTTGTTGAAATTCTTGGTTTGTCTGTAGGCTTTTCACCTTAGTCGTCTTCATTGTCCTCCACTAACTTCTCATCCCAGACGACTTTGTCAATTCCTGTCAGATTATGCTGTCAGCTGCTACACCTGCTGCTGTGTTGCAGCAAGCATTGTATTAGTTTTGCGGTCCTTGGAGATTTTTATCATCGGATGTGGAGGACTACCATAGCTGCGAAAAAATCCAGACCCTCCCACACAGTGTATGTTGTGATGTCAAGTGGCACTTCTTGTGTGCATGTGCATTCATTGTAAGCCATCATATTCACTGTCAGGCTAGCCTAAGTTCCTCCATTATAGAGAATTAGTTGTGCAGTAGAGTTTCATTAATTTGACTGTGGTTAATTGGATCCCGACCAAAGGTCCAAGCCGGCACCCATGCATTTTTATGGGCCCGAACTTTCGTTATTTCGATCGTGAAATTGGCCTTCGCCGGTAAATTCAAACTTGACCAGTCAAGCACGCACGCACCTGACCCCTAAATTGACCCCGATAGTGGCCCCTTTAGTGGCAGTGTCCGTCCTGCCGGAGCTTAGGGGACAGTGAATGCACTGAACACCCATCGTATCTCAAACTCCTATTTTCAGCCCGCCAAGGAAGATTTTCAAGCAGTAACTGTAGTCCACAATGCCTGATTACGGTATTTGCCTGATGAATTATTGAAAAATGCTTACCCCCCCCCCCCCCTCATTTTTTTTTTTAAAGGAAATTGGGCCGAAAATTGCCTGCAGGGTGCAATTGGGCATGAAACCAAAACCACCTTCACAACGGTCATATGCTTTAGCGCTTAACATGGTCGTACTGCGGTGGAGTTGAATTTAAAAACTGGAGGGCGAAACTGACTTAGGAATGCCTTTGTGCAGCAATTTTTCTGGCTATAAAAATTGGGTCTCGTTAGATTTCTACTTTGTTTAGGAGCTTTATAGTCGTTCCTACGTTAGTTTTCTACTTTGCATACATAGAAAGTTGGTGTGAATTTTAATTTGGGGACATACTAGAATAGGGCAAATACTGCCAAATGAATCGGCAGTGTTTTGGCATTTTTTCTGCATCTTGTTTAATTCGACCCACCGAATGATTCGATAAATTTCGTTGGTCCCGTCCGGGTCAAATCAACAGAAGTTGACTGTAGCAGGGTGCGTACAAGTCCTTGAAATTGAAAAGTGCGTTTTCAAGGCTCTTGAAAGTCCTGGAATTTTTTTCCTTCCTTGAAAATCCTTGAATTTCGTGAGCAATGCATTCTGATATCGACATTGCGACCTCCTTTCTGTGGTAGATCGGCGTCGATCTGATAAACTCCCCATTTCAGAAACGATATGCTAGCGCAAGCACGCATGGTTTTGTTTTGCAGAGCTGCGTGAAAAAAATAAAGGCTTCACCGCTTCAAACCGCGAACGGAGCGAGAGACGCGTGCCGGGCTTCAGTGCTGGCTCGGCTGGCAGTGTTGACGCTGTGTTCCTCACCCTATCGCTCGTTTCACTCCTCGCCCGTCGGTCTGCATTGTCCCACTTTCCCTCTTGCACGTGAGGTGAAACTAAAGAGCGCTATATGGAGAAACTTTACCACTGAAGCTCAGTGCCTTTGTTAATGTAGCCAGCAGTTTAACGAATATCCGCTATCGTTGTACTGCTAGTTATATACAGTGGAACCTCATTGATACAATTCTGCTTAATACGTTTTTCGGGACAAGTTTTTTTTTTTTCCTCTAAAATTTGATTTGGTTAGATAATACGTTCGATGATTTGATTTTTGGATGATACGCTTTATTTTCCGGTTCCTGTGAAGATGGTATCAACGAGGTTACACTGTATCCCGTGGGTTGGCGCAGTGTCGCGCAGTGGCGCAGCCGCGGCAACCACTCCGGATGGCGCGATGACGTCACGGGCTCGCGCAGCTGTGGCGAGGCTCGGCGTAGCTGGGGCGAAGCGTTGTTAGGTGACGCATGGGGACGTCATCGCCAGGCGGAGGTTTTGTGGCGTACACTCGATGGACCATCCTCGAGCTTAAAACAGCTTCGCTAGTTCCCCGGGTATGTGCCATTGCGCTTGGACCCTTTCTGCACTACCTCCAGGATCGGCCCACATTTTGGGCGTACATCACCGGACTACCTCCAGCTTAAACAGCTTCGCTGTTAAAAATCCTACTTAGGATGCCGCTTTGAGTCCTTGAAAAACTTGTGACAGGTCCTGAAAAGTACTTGAATATACTTGAATTTTTGCCTTGGAAACCAGTACGAACCCCGCTGTAGTAGTTTTGTAATTGAGAAAGAAAAGTTAAAGGGCCCCTAAACCACCCAGAGGTCGAAATTTAGATGTGGTGTTGCAGTTGTGCATGACTCTACAATGAACACGTAGCCGCGAGAATTTTTCGAAATGGTGCCGTAAGAGCGGAGTTACACGTGTGTGATCGAAACATGGCCCTCGCTCGTTTCGCTCTTCCTTCGCTACTCTCCTCGTCGGCTGGTCTCTCCTCCTCGCCGAGTGCTCCTTGAAATGTCGCGTGACATACGTCATCGCCAACGCGCAGTTCATTTCCGGTTAAGGCACATCCACACTAGCAGCAAATATAACGATGGGGAACCGGCCTCCAGTGCCGTAGAACGTCTGCCGGGCGAGAGGTGTCCAAAGTAGACAGCAGTTCTGCCAGCGCTCCGCCCGCAGCACGATCAACGGGCCAATCGACGACCATGAAGCTGCGCGCCTCTGCCACCGGCGACAAAAACATGGGCTGCAGCTCAGCTGCACAGTCCACGGCTACCGACGGGAGACGACCGGCTCGACTGTGCTCGCATCACAGCCGACGGCGCCACTAATATCAGCATATTTTTCTTCTTTGTGTACAATTATTGTGAAGAGCGATAACGATAAGAAAATATTGCGGCTTGTGAGTTGTCGGTAATTCATTTCGAAGCGCCGTCCGCTTTTAGCTTTGAAGGGAACCAGAAAAGGCCTAGTGACAATATCAGCGCCGTTGAGCGATCAGCGGTATTGAGGCTGAGTCCTCCCTGTGTTGCTCGCACATCTAGAAAGGCCAACACTGTCGCACTCTGTTCGCGCAGCTAATCAGACTGGTAAGCACGACTGTGTTGGATGGAACGTGAGCGATTTGGCACTTGCGTTGCAGGCTGTAATTACCGATTCGTAAAGGCGCACAAGCGAGCAACACGACGAAGAGCAGGGTGCGCACGTACCTGCTAGCAGATAAACCGGAAGTCATAGGTCCTTGTTCGACCAATGGGCGGCGTAACCGCTGTGCACATCACCAGATGCACCCTGCTGACATCGTGACGACTGCTGGGGATACCGGAAAGAGCAGGAGAGGACAGCGTTGTTTTTTTTTTGTTTGTTTGTTGTTGTTGTTTTTTTGTTTTTGTTTTTTTTGTGGCGCGCCCGTGGCGCGTAGTGCTGCAGCATTTGGGATCGTTGATCGTTACAGCATTCTGAACTCAATGCGCGTGTGTACTTGAAATTTTCAAAAAATATCTGAGGTTGTTTAGGGGCCCTTTAAAGAAAGACATGTTAAAGAAAAGTTAGGCTAGGACATACACAACATGCACAACCCTTCATTATACTATAGGGTGTTTTGCTTTAGCGGCATTGGACTGTAGTTGACCAATATTTCAAGTGCTGGTTTTATTCTTGTTTTCATTAGCTTTTGGGGACCTACTTGATTATTGGACTTCCCGTACCGCCACCATTCACTTCATAGAAGCAATGGGCAGCTGCGACCGAAATTTTGGATGCCAGCGGTGTCATTTTTGCTGTCATTTTTGACATATGTTGCATATAATGTCCGGGACTGCCGCTTTGTGCAAAATTACTGTGATTCGTGTAGAAAGGTAACCCAGGGGCCCGATTTTTATTAATCATATTATAAGAAGCCAACAAACAATGACACCAAGGACAACATAGGGGAAATTACTTGTACTTACTAATCGAATTAAAGAAATGATAAATTGATGGAAATGAAAATGGATGAAAAAACAACTGTCCGCAGGTGGGGAGCGAACCCACGTCTTCGCATTACGCGTGCGATGCTCTCACCATTGAGCTACCGCGGAGCCGTTTTCCCATCCACTTTCTGGGGTATTTATGTTTTTTACAACTAGAACTAACCCTGGGAGTGTTAGCCAGCGCCACCACTCACAAACCATAGGGCGGATGTGGAACATCCTTTTTGCCGCAGGCGTCACGAGCACGTGATCTTTTTGGGTGATGGCAACTGGTCAATAAACCCACATATGCTACCTGAAGGCATCATTCTTGCTGGATTCGAGCCCTTGTTATATAATGAACGAATGATTCGTGTGGTTGACAGTTCCCATGCTTCCATTTGCAAGGCAATTTCAGCCTCTTAGTGCCATAGCAACTGATAGGATGATGTCAGCTCACTCTGAATCCCGACAAAGTATTGTGCAGGTTAGGCCTAGTGGCTTGGGCAGTTTGGCTGTGACCATAGTTTCTTTGAAAAATTACTTATGGGAACTCTGGATCATTGGTGAGGCAGTCATGCAACTCCCGTGTAAATTATGGCTAGTACATGAAGTAGTCTAACCTTTGAGCTTGTGCGTGTAGCAATATTATGCTTTCTTTATAAATTTCTAAGCAATCTGTTCACTAAACACAGCAAGGCAATAAGTGGCCGCACGCATGCTGGATTATTGCATATTGTTGCATTAATAATGCAATATTTTGTTAGGAATGATCAATTTGCGAGGTCACAAAGCTGTTTGAAGCCAGAAGGCAAAAAGTTTAAACAAATTCATGTGTCGCCCACGATTCATGTCATTCCATTACAGTTCACTTCTGTTAATTCGACCCTAACGGGACCGACAAAACTGATTGAGTTATCCAGCGGGTCAAACAAAACGCGATGCAAAAAAAAAAAAAGCAGAAACACCCTATTCACTTATTTGGAAGTATTTGCCCAATTCTAACACGCCCCCAAATCAAACGCGCCCGCTTTCTGTGTCGAAAGTAAACTAATGTAGAAATGACATTCAAGCTCCTAAACAAAGTAAAAATGTAACGCTCACCTGATTCTTTAGCAAGAAAGATGGGCAATACCGGTTGGTTTTCTTAAAGTCAGTTTCGCCGCAATACAGCCATGGTATGCACTAAAGCATACAAATGCCGTGAACACGGTTTTGGTTTCATGTCCGATTGCATCGTGCAGGCAATCTTTTGCCCAATTTTTTTAGAGAAAAAAGGTGCACGGAACAATCTGATAAATACCGTAATCACATTGGGATCTACCGTTATTGTTTGAAAAATCTGCCTAGGGCAGGCAGAACATAGTTTGTTTCGACGAGAGATATTTTGACATGTTCAACACACTCACTGTTCCCTAAGCTTCGCTGAGAGACCCTTCCACTAAAGGGGTCACTTATTTAGGTTACCGTAAGGCACATGCATGCTGAATGGTCAAGTTCGAATTATCTGGCCAAGGCAAATTTAGGATCAAAAGAAAAGATGGGCGCCATCTGAGACTTTAGATTGGGATCGAATTAACTTGAAAGTCGAATTAACCGAAATCAAATTAACAGAAGGCTACTGCATGTATATTTTGGCTTCAGGGAGCCTCTGAATGTGTAGCACTTTTGTGCTGCTCGATCCCGAATGATTTAATCGCATTTCATGCAGAATTACTGACCATGAATGACGTCTTTTTTTGTTTTTAAAGGGCCCCTCACCAAGCCACATAGAAAATTTTGGTTATGCGCGGGAAGTTGTTACGTGCCCTCTAGGAAGCGTTCTACCCCAATAAATTTTCAAATTGGTTCACTAATAGTCGATATAGAAATATTTCAGTGCTGCGAATCCATTTTTTCAGGAGGCGAGCTTCACCGCTAACATGGACGCTCTCTCCACTTGCCCCGTCTCTCCTCCGCAAGCGAAATTATTTCCCTGCGTCCTGCCATACTGGATCTTGAGGATCGTGTGTTGCATACGTCACTGGGCCCCGGCTTCTTTTTTCCTCAGCTTTTTTTTCTTGCGTGGCGCACTTCCGTTGATGGTAGCACGCGTCATGAGCTGTTGCATTTGTCTCGTTTCACGCAGTGCATGATTTTATGCGCTGTGCACAAGAACACCTGACTATTTCATTGTCAGCGCGTGCGACTGAACGATGTGGGAACAAGCAAATGAAACCAAAGTACATCTCTTGCAATGGTATGAAAACAAAATAACATGCAGACATTCGGTTTGTGTGTTATTTCTGCCAACTTTAATTTGTCCATTGAAGCAACAGATTACACAAATAACAGATGTTCCCTTGAATAATTCTCCAAGTCACATTTCACTGAGCAGACATGAGATGCCCGAAGCGATGGTGTCGATTATGGCCTTACGAAATTGTGCGTGGTCTTCAATGGCAATCAACGCGCCGGGAAGGTGGTTCCATTCTTGACACGTCCTGGGAAGAAAAGACTCGTGACAAGCTTTGGTGCGACGCTGCAAAACTCCAACTTTGTGTTGATGATCAATGCGAGGAGATATGTAGGTTGGGGATGAAATAAAATTATCGTGCAGATATGAATTATGGAAGTGTATTTAATGAACCAGAGCTAGGCGAAAGCATTTGTGACTAGCAGAAAGCGGTGGAAGTTGCAAGATATTTTTCAAAGAAGTTACGCTTGCCTTACGGTTATAATTGCTTAAGATGAAACGCGAGGCATTATATTGAACACGTTCGAGAGACTGGGTTAGTGTCTCAGCATATGGGTCCCAAATTGATGAAGCGTATTCCATTTTACTTCTAATTAGCATCTTGTACAAAATTAATGATGACGGAGCGGAAGAGAAGTTTCGATATTATAACATGTAGGATGTGTTTGTGTTCTCGCTACTGTTGCTGTTTACCAACTTTAGCTGCAAATTTGTGACATTCAACACACCTAACCGCCATGGTTGCTTAGTGGCTATGGTGTTGGGCTGCTAAGCACGAATTCGCGGGTTCGAATCCCGGCCAGGGCGGCTGCATTTCGATGGGGGTGAAATGCAAGAACACCCGTGTAATTAGATTTAGGTGCATGGTAAATAACCTCAGGTGGTACAAATTATTCCGGAGTCCTCCACTACGGCGTGCCTCATAATTAGATCGTGGTTTTGGCACGTAAAACCGCATAATTATTTGACGTTCAACACAGGAGCCTTTAATTGTTATTGGTAGAGTTATGCTATCCCAAGTGAGTGTCTAACTTCCGTATCAGGGCATAATCAAGAGAGCTTTGTCCTGAGCAAGTCCAAGTACATTTTGTATTATGCCTAATTAAAAATTTCGGAAGGTGAATTAACCAGCTCCTAAATAATACATCTTCATTTTTCCTTGGCATTTGAAACGTAGCCTTCGAAATGCAAATGAGGTGCACCTCATGACAATGCACTTGCGCATTGTGACGCCAGTGTGCTCGAGCATGCAGTGTGTGCAAATGATAGTGAAAGGTAATCAATTTCTGGTTAATTATTTTTTTTTTTTCAATTTTCATTTGGTACATTCCATAGTTTTGCTCCATAGTGCTGTGGGTTTGTGACTAAAACTGCGTCGTTTTCTCTTTTTCTGTTTAGAGTGGGTGAGAGCGTACCAGAGCTACGAAAAAGGTAAGCAAACTTGTGTTCAGGATAGCGAGTGTACAATAGAAAATAGTAAAGCTTGTTTACCTCACTTTCTAAGCAATGTGTGTTGCGAAGCCACACTGTAGATCTATCCCAGGCGATTGCGACCTTATTGAAGGCCGCACTTGTGGAGCCTGCTTTGGTAAATGCCTTGTCAGCCAGATAACTGCTGTAACGTTGAGTTTTTGGACTGGAAGTACAGTAGGTTAGCATTGAGGACAGTTAAGGCTGTCCCATCGAGACTCCTTTGAAAGCCTTACGATGAATGTAGTGTATGGTTTATATTACACCTCAGATTAGATGAGAAGGCATCTGGCAATGGTCTTTTGGCAATTGATTCCTACGCAATGCATCATACCGGGCGCCCATTTCCTTGAAAATGCGATGACTTCTTGGGTTGTGCAAGATTCAATACTAAATTGGTGTTCCCTGTAAGTGTGGACTGTACCGTACATTCTGTGATACATGAATTCAAAGAGTTCAACAGCCCAGCAATGAAATGGCAATTAACTTTATTGCCCCAGCAAACAAAGTGTCATTCTGCAGGGAACCTTGTCAGCTAGAATAACATTGGTACAAGTAGCTGTAAAAGTGGTTGAATTGATCACTGCTTCTGACGAAATTTATTTCATATGTATCCCTGTTCCAGTACTTCCACGGGCTTTCAAAATTGTCATGCTGTATTTTGTGTAGTACTTGACATTAGATTTCTAATCTCACTAAGGCTGATTATGTTCCAGGCAATGCCTGATGATTCCTCAAACAGCCCTGCTAAGCTAGCCTTACTCGAGAGCGTTTGCGCGTTGAACGTTACCAGGTTGTTTCCACTGTCGTTGAAAAGAAAAGTGTACAGTCATTGCATTCTACTGGTGCTAACATCTGGGGCAGAAACTTTAAGCTCAACAAAGAAGCACGAGAGCAAATTAACGACCGCACAAAGAACGAAGGAACGAAAAATGTTAGGCCTAACTTTAAGAGACTGGAAGAGGGCGGTGTGGATCAGAGAGCAAACGGGGATAGCCGATATTCTAATTGACATTAAGAGAAAAAAAATGGGCCTGGGCTGGCCATGTAATGCGTAGGATGGATAACCGGTGGACCATTAGTTACAGAATGGGCACCAAAGAAGGGGAGCGCAGTCGAGGACGGCAGAAAACTAGGTGGGCTGATGAAGTTAAGAAATTTGCAGGTGCAAGTTGGTATCAGCTAGCGCAAGACGGGGGTAATTGGATATTACAGGGAGAGGCCTTCATCCTGCAGTGGTCTAATAAAAATAGCTGTGCTACACTGTGCACATTTATGTGACTGTCATGTAGTAGGAAGAAATATTTATTGCCTTTGGCTTTGAGCTGAATTGGTTTTGGTATGATGCTCGGTCGTTTTCCGTAACTGCTATGTGGATCTTCTTGCGAGTACTTCTGTTCTTCCTGTCGATGACACTCATGATATCCTAACCTAGAGTATCTGCACACTCCTATTTTGTTGCATGAAGGAGACTCAATAGGAAAACGTCTAATACCTGATGGTACAATACCGTGACAACATATTTCTTGGGCCATAATTCTGACCTCCTAGATGGAAATGTTAAATATGACAGCTATAGTATGCTGTTGGAGCTGCTTGCACAAGGGCATTCAAATGGCCAAGGAAACGGCTTTAATGCAGTCTTCTGTATCACAAATGTATGGCTAGCACTGAAGACTCTGGCATTGTCTGACAGAACCAGAGCACTGCCATGGTATTACAGTGGCCTATTGTTAGGCCTAGCGGCATGGATTAAGTACGAAAAGCATTTCTAGGATAGGATAATGATGAGGGCATAGCTTTACATGCAGAGTGTGCCATGTATACCAACTGTGCCGCTTGGCCTGTTTGTTACAGAAGGCTCCTCGGACTCCAAGACAAGGGTCCTGTACTACTGTGATTCGTCGTCCTCCGGTGGCCAGCAGCAACAGAACAGCTAGCCTGCGCACATGTGCACTTGCGTGGAATGAAGCTCCGAGAAGAGGCAACGGACGAGCAGCGCAGTTCGGTTCATCGCTATGTCCGCAACTGTGCTGTGGTGGAAAACTGGTCGTGTGGCGCGTGCATGCTTGACCTGCTCTGGCCGTCTCTATCTCTCCATCCCTCTCTCGTGGCTCTTTTTTCTCGTCGCCGGCACAAAAGTGCTTCTCCTTGTTTATCATCGCCTGGCTCTCTCGCCTCAGCAAAGTCTTCCGCCGCTGCAAGCAAGCAAGCAAGCCGCGTGAAAGTCTCCAAGCACAGGGCTTCACCGCCCCTTCTGCGTCCTGCCACAGCCTCCTCACTACTCCCATCTGATGCCTTTTTCATTCGTCCCTTCCTCGTTCAACAAGAGAGGCAAGACTGGTGAAGCGTGTAGCGGCTCGTCCATGATCACAGTCAGCCGCCGCTGCTCTGCTTTTTGCCCGAGCCGCACCAAGTCGATTTGTGAAAGCACGACGAGAGCTCCCTTGGCTTGGCTCACCTTGCAAAACCCTTTTTTTTTTTTCTTTGCAACGTTGCAACCTGCAAATGTAACGTGCCACAGACACGTCGGAAGCTTTCTGGTGTGGCCCCAGAGACTGTTTGTGTGTGTTTGTGCGCGCCTTTCTCGTCTTGTGTGTTTTCTGTGATGCCGTGCTGCTGCAACTGACGTAGCGGGTGTGATGTGACGTGCAGCAGAGGGGTGGCTATGCATATTGACTTTGAACAGTGGCGTGTGTCGCGCCATTCCCCTTTCACGGAAGGAAGGCAGGTGAAACTGCTGGTTGAAACAGCCCCCCCTCAAGGGAGCGATGGTGTGAGCGAAGTGTGCGAAGACGCATCTTTGTTTCGGCTCCTTCGTCTTTCTCATCTTGTCCCTTCGACGGCTGTAGGGACTATATAACAAAAAAACACAAGCGCTTGCTCAGCGTCGTGCGGACAAATGCTCACGAGTGGTGCCAGACAGGAAACAGTACAGATTGTTGTTGTTGCTCTCTATTTCCTCCTTCGAATGACGTCCCATCTCCCCCTCCCTTCCTGACCTCCCCCCTCAACCCTCTCCTAGATTGAAAGTGACTGTTTTCCTCCCTTTCAAAAGGTGTGGAGCATGTTTGCACATTTCTGGAACTGCAGCATCACACGGGTAGGCTCTCCCAAGGAGTGCAACTAACACAGTCCGGGGCAGAGTGTGTGTGTGTGTGTGTGAGAACTTCTTGGCCCTGTGTACTGTGGTGGCAGACTGCTTATTGAAAGCCGAGCTGAGCACGGACAGCTGTGACTGAACGCATAGTCGTGTCTTGCAAGAAATCTTAAGTTGGTGGGGCATGAAGACTGGGGCATTTGTTGGATCATATGGGTGTTGCAGAGAAGTTCCTCTTTGATTGTTATGTAGGGAACTGAGGCGCTGGACAATTTTTTTTTTATCGGCGTTCTGGAAAGAAAAGGCTCGGAAACTGGCTGCATGATGTGTGCTAAAAGTGTGAGCCTCTGTGTGTGCGTGCATTGTTGTGTGTGTGCATGTTACCTTATACTCATGCGGCACTTTGGTAGTGTTGTGATGTTTACTTTTTTTTTATCGAGATTGACTTTTCAAATTGGACTGCTACTGCCACAAGTGTCCGTGGGATTAAGGGTCAGGGGATAAAATGTCTTAATGAGGCACGAAAAAGATAAGTGGAAGTGTCTGTTATTGCGCATTAAGATTGGCCGTTAGAGTGTGTGTCTGTGAGCGTACTTTTTTTTTTGAAGACCTTGAAGTATTCTACAGTCAAAATGCACTACCAGAAGAGCCGCTCTGTTGTTACACAGGAGTTCAGTACAGTTTGTCCACGCCTTCTTGAATGCCGGACTTGAGTTTTATGCACAGGTCAAGCCTGATCCCTTTTTTTTTCTTTTTCCACGTGCTTGACAACATTGTGATGACTTTGCCACATTTTAATTTTTTTTTGTTTGTTTGCTCTTCTAGAGTCTGCCAACACCATTTTTGTTGCCGAAATGGTGTTGCACATTATTTATTATATAATTATTGTTACCAGAGCTGAAAGACGGCGGGGGCACTGGTGAGGTGCGCAGTGTTTCTTGCTGCAGTGACTTGCAGGTTTTCAAGGTGTTGACCTGTGATGGAACAAAAGAAAGTATATATTATAGGTCAGGGTAACGAATCCTTCCATTCATCCCCACCCCCTTATCACCCTCCCACTTTGCCAAATTGATCGGCCTGATCAGCCCCTGTTTTAAGCGTGATGAAAGGGGGGAGGGTCCGATGGAACTCTTCCTCCGTAGGCAACATATCGGTGTAGATGTGGAAGGCTCATGTGGTAGCTGACGACAAGTGTTGTCGTTGCCTCGCAGGGATGGCTCTGCGCGCTCTCGGGAAGAACGTGCAGAAAGCGATTGTTGAGGAAATGAAAAACAAATTTCTGTGTTCCTTAGTTTATTCGTAGTTTATAAAAATGCAACAAGTTTTGGCACAACCCCCCAACCCACCCCACCAAGCCCTCCTTTATTGCCAGGTTCAGAAGTTTCTCCCAGCACTTGTTTGTCATGCAAGGCATTCTTGGGGCGTGGAAGATGCTCTTGGCTGTGCCGTGCCTGATGCATGATATAGGAGAGGAGCATAATAGGTGTTTTTGTTTGTTTTCTGTGTTTGAGAGAGCGTTAAATGAATGTCTAAAAGTATTCACTAGTCGACGATGAAGAGGCGATTTAAATAACGAGGAGCATCAGTCGAGACCCAAGAGATGAAAAGCGTTCGTAAAGAGGACTATTGTAATGTCCGCGAATGTGCACGTGCGCGGGTGTCTTTCTCGACTGGGCCCGAACTTCGTCCCTGCTTTTCGAGTGTCTGTGAATGCGAAGAAGAAAATATATATATATATATATAATGTGCGAAAAATCTTAATGGCTACCGCGTGAAGAACACTCAAAGTTCTGGCGTTCCTTTCATCCCATTCATTAGAGGTGGTGTAAAAGAAAACGACATCGAGGCAAGTTTTTTTTTTTACATTTTGCCTGCTGCTTTTCCTAGCCAAAAGAGCCTGTTCGCTGAACATTCCACATTGGATTGGGCACTACTACAATGCGCAGTCTTGCGCGCTCACTGGAGTGTTCGCGTGTATTACCCCATAGCGAACGAAAAACAGTGTTCATGACGGCGCTGTGTACTTCGCCTCGCCGCCAGAGACAATTTTATCGCGACACGGTTTGTCTCCATTGGTTCGTGGTGGCCAGTGGCCTGGCATACGTTAAAGACTTCGTGCTTTTTTTTTTTTTTTTCGCGCAGCAACGACAGTCCCCTTACCCTTGGCCTCCCCATTGCATTTGTGGAGGGGATGAACGGGCCCAAAAGAAAGTGCAATGAAATAAAAACAGTTGCTTGAAGAGTTTATACTTGTTGACTTATTTATAAGAATGGCTGATAAGATTACTCATCCATTGCAGTTTGCTTCTTTTGTGGGTACACATTGCCAGAATGCTACCTCCACTTGGGAAATTGAATTTCAGATCCCAGAAGTACAGCCCAGAAATGGCATGGCAGATAACTTTATTGCCTCAGCACACCAAATGTCCTTTTTCCAGTGATCATTGTCAGCTCGAAATAGCATTGGTACACGTAGATGTACTAGAAGTGGTTAAATTGATCCATTGCTTCAAGAAATGTTTTTCGTATGTATCCCTATTCCAGCACTTCCACGGTCTTTTGAAATTGCCTTACTATATTTTGTGCAGTACTAGCCATTAGGTTTAACGAATATAGCTGTGCTACTGTGTGCATTTATGTGACGGTCATGTAGGAAGAAATGTTGCCTTTGGCTATGAGCCGAAATTGCTTTGGTATGATGCTCGGTCAATTTCCCCGAATGCCTTCTCGTGGATCTTGCTGTTCTTCCTGTCGATGGCACTCGTGAAACCAGCAGAGGGTTTTTGCCCAGCTCCAATTGATGATGTTACAGGAGGCCTCACGATGCGGGCGAAGATAGGCGAAGAGGTTGGCCCAAGCGATGCCCGCAGCATTGGAAAAGATGTAAGCGCAGATTACGTAAGCGGCATGTGATAGTGACGCCGCTTTGCGCTCGGCTGGTGCCAATTGCGTGGCTAGCTCTCGGCAAATTGCGCGTCCGCAGCTTGGATTGTCATGCAGTGGCTAAAATGGCTCGCAAGGTCGTGCCCAACAACGAGGTGACAACGCTAGGGCGGCCGCTCTCGCGACGGGAGGAGAATGCGATGCGCCTAGTCCTGCTCCGTGGTCCTGCTACGGTGGGGAAAATAAAAACCTGCTGATAAAAGTCGCAGTTTCGCCTGAAAGGCGAAGCATCGATTGCGATAGCAGATTATTCGACAGCTATACGATGTAAGGATAGTTTCATCGGCTGTATAAACTTAGTGGTGGTCCAACTGCGCAAAAGTGTGGTATTTTCGCGTTTTAACGGAAATGCAATGCTATCAGGGTTATGGGGCTACAGTCAACGACCGATTTTCCGGACACCGGATAATACGGACGCCTTCGCGGCACCGCCACGAATGTATAAGAACGTCTGAAATTTCGGACACAAAAACCCTTTGCAGTCTGGTTTTCGGGACTTTTTGACATGACCGCAGGTCCGAAACGGCATTGATCGAAGCCGCCTCCGCAGCCATTTCGATTATCTCGCCGCCACGCAGATCTGCTGGCAACTAGCCACCCCCATCGCAACGCTAGGCCTAGCTACTCCGACGTTCGCAACCAAGCTTGCTTGGTGCTTTTTTTTTTTTTTCGATAGCAATTGCATGGACACTCCAAGCGCATTTCCGTTGCCGTGAGATTCCGTATAAAGTCAAAGGGCGATAAAATCGTCGCTGCGCGCCGTATGCTGTATGTGCGAGTGAAAACACGCGAGGGACGCGCGCTATCACGGAGAGTGAACGCACGGTGGAGAGTAAACGCGACGTCGTGCGAACGGCCGTGAGGGGATGGGAGGGAGGGGAGGCGATGTTTAGCTGCGGCACCAAATGCGTATCTTGCGACCGGGCGCAAGGTGAACTGGCGACTCAGTAGACAGTTGTAATTTAGCGTACGCTATAAAATAGCGGGTCACTGCGCATGTGCAGAACGCTAAACGACCGATAGCGTACGCACGCTATTTCTCAGATTTAACGTTGCCGTCTTTGTGTAGTTCAAAGTAAAACATGGCGGCAGTCCCCGCTGTCCGCTTCGAATTGAATTTGGCGTTGCTTTTGCAGAATTCACTTCGTGCGTAGCAGGTAACTGCGTAAACGGCTTTCGCTTAGTCTCGGGCCGCTTCGACGATAATATATTTGGATAACCTTGTGGAGTTTTCGAGATCACTTCTCGTTTCGCACGAGACGAAGTCTAACAAGGGAAACCTTCTAGGGTTCCTCTTCGTGTGCGCCCCCGCATCGAGGCTCCTTAAAACCTTCAAGATGTCGGCGCCACCTCTCGGAGAAGTCAGGAGATAGGCGCGACGACGGCATATGGCCTCTGAGATGTGAAGATCTGGCAGGCCAACTAAGGCTGTAATGAACGTACGTTGATTAGCGTACGCTATACTAAAGCTGTCTAATATACCACGCGAAAGGAGGAAAGCGGGAAGACAGCGCGGGAGGGAGGAGGTGCGGCTTTTACCCTGCCAGCAACTGCGTACTTGTACTTTGCGCGGCTGCGGGCTGTCGCGTGCACCGTATTTTGAAAGCGATCTCCACACGGCCTCTTGCCTTTCTAGGCGCTGTGCTTTCGCCGCTCAGTTTCCGTTGAAGCGATACACCACACGAACCTTTGCTCGATGCTGCTAAACCGCGCTTGCTCACGCCAGCGTTTTGACAGTGGTTGTCAGCGCTCATTGAATGTGATTTATGCATGTTTGCTTGTGCGCGCTGACACCACGCTTGCTAATTCAGTAATCGAATGTCTTCAAGTTTATGCAGCCGATCAAACTACTATCCTTACTTCGTATAGCTCTACTAACTTGCTGTCGCAATTGATGCTTCGCCTTTTGGCGATACTGCGGCTTTTTTCACTAAAACAATTCTCCACTGTTAGCAATGGAGCCGACTCCGCCTTTGTAATCCTCGCCAGTGGCTTAAAAACTCGGAAAGCACGACGCGTTGCATAATGCCGGTTCCCGTAAGCTAGGTTTGCCTCAACACAGAAGTGTTACGCGTGGAGCATACTAAGAGTCGGAGAGGACAAATGTCACGGGCCTGCACCCGCCGTCTCCCGCCGCAGTACGAGCACCGATACGCCTCTTAAGTGTACTGGCAGGCCTTCACAGCTATTTCGGACGTGCCTGTGGGGATTTGAGCCCTTGGGGATAGTAAAAGGCACGCATTCGTTTTTTCGGATCGCCCCATTTTTTAGACCTTTCCGCGACCCTTAGGGAGTCCGAAAAATCTGACTTTGACTATACTCAACTATACGAATCGATTTGTGAACATTCAAATAACTATTCGCGATTCGATTATCTACTACTATATTTTTCGCATATTTAGTGAAATACTCGGCTGAGGTCGATGCATTGTACGCTGCCTTACCAGGGCACTCAGTTAGTTTCGGGACAAAGGCAAATTTAATTCTGGAGTTTTTACGTGGTGAAACCACAATCTGATTATGAGGCACTTCTGTCTTGGTACAAGGGTCGTCCGGGTCATCAACTCCAATCGAAACAATTCCTATACCCGAAGCCGACAAAGGGAACGGTGACGAAAGCAGCGCCTATGTGCAAAGATATAGGACCGATAATCCACTGGAAGGTATGCAGATCGTATCTCATACACCTGTTCATGCACGCAGATTCACGCGTTTGCACATGTAGTTCGGAACTTTGTCAATCTACGAACTTTATGCGCGATTGCAGTAGTTGGCGGCTTCGACGGTTGTCAAAAACACGTATGCATGATCTCGGGACCGATCGCCGGTAAGCCACTGATACGAATACATTAGCGGCTTGCCGGTCACATCGGCCAACTGCCAATTTTCGCCATGGTACACTGCCATGGCCGTTAGGCCTATACGGTAGTGCTTCGAAAGGTCGGTCGAGCATCGGCGACAAAAGTTACGGTTTTACGCCGAATAGACTCGTATCTATTCGCAGACCGTTTCACTACGAAAGCGAGTGTACGGGATGGTATGTACGTTCTCCAAGGTAAATACTTGCGTTCTCCACCGCCATCATCTTTGCGACACACGCCGTGCGGAGGCATCTCATCTTGGCTCCGTTCATAGACGCATAGGCTCTTGTCGAGCTTCTCGCATTGTGATTGGGCGTAATAAACATTTTGTGTAGTGCAGTAAAGCATATCAAAGCACATCTGTCATTTCGAATGCACATAACGTAAGATTTTCTCACTATATTACCTAGAGGGAAATATGGCGCTGCTGCGCCGTGCAATTGCGCACCCAGGATCTCTGGCAGGAGGGGGGGGGGGGTTAAATTTTTGTGGGGGGGGGGGCGAGCAAGCACTTTGCATAATATGCAATTTCCTTGCTTTAGCCAGAGGAATCCAACAGCAAATAAAACGCCTAATAATAATTATGGCACCAATTAAGGATTATGGCGATGTTTATTTCTTCGGCGTTTCACTCAAGGTTATTCAAGAGTGAATGAATAAATAAAAGACAGTGATAGAGTGTTTTTGTTCATCAGGAAAATTCGACCTCGAGCCACCTCCTGAATTGTAACGACAATGTGAACAGAGCGCTGAAGGTACACGGACTGGTGGGGCTGACGCGTGGAGGGGGGCGCCGTCGGCGTCGCCGTCGCCGTGAGGTTCCGTATGAAATCCAACGGCGATAAAATCGTCGTCGCGCGCCGTATGCTGTATGTGCGAGTGAAAACGCGCGAGGGACGCGCGCTTTCACGAAAAAAAAAAAAACGGAAACGACTCGACACATCGTGAAGGAATGCCAGAATATTGGCCCAACGAGACTTGGGGAATGTCAACCTTTCAAAATAAGTAAGAAACGATTAGAGTATTGGTGGAAGAAAAGCAGGAAAGAGATTGATAGAACCGGAGTCATTCCAAATATAGATCGGCAAAACTCTAGGTAGCGACAAATGTAGTAAAACCTGATTAAATCAAGCAGGCTAGGGTACTATTTGTTCCCGCCCCGTTTCAAATGGGAAGCCAATAAACATCATCATCATGGACTTAAACAGAACCTCACGACGACGACGACGACTGCGAAAATTCGCGCGGCGTGTGCATATAATTGCCACTTCCAAGTACTTTAGGGTCATCTTCATCTTATAATTGTTATTGCAATAAAATAAACCATCAATGGGGCATGCGCTTGATGTGCTTGCCAGCGGCAGCTGCAGCAATCTTTCGCCGCTGGCATACGTCACAAGCCGCAACGTAGCGTCACACAGAGCGGTACAGGCCTGGCCAGAAAAAGCGACGTCGTGCTCTGTCGTAAGTGCGGGATGTGCCAAGGTGTCCGGTAGTGGGTGCGTCTTCTTCTTTTTTCTGGGGTTTTACGTGCCAAAACCAGTTCTGATTATGAGGCACGCCGTAGTGGGGGGCTCCGGATTAATTTTGGCCACCTGGGGTTCTTTAGCGTGCACTACAACGCAAGCACACGGGCGTTTTTGCATTTCGCCTCCATCGATATGCGGCCGTGCCGCGGCCGGGATTCGATCCCATGCAGTGGGTGTGTCGTGGAGCTCAGCAAGAACAGTAGAACGTATGTGACGAGGGACAACTAGCAGTAAATATGGTCCATCAAAGCTCATGTTGCGTCGGTAAAGAATGTCATCATGCAGCACAAACATTCTGATTGAGCAATTTGATTGGCCGGAAGTTGAGCGCTCGATGATCGACCGTAGAGAGTTGTCCTTTCGCTGCTCGGTAACGATGTCGCGAAAGTCAGAAATGGCCAGTAGAGAAGTGTCGGCCTCCTGTTCATCGTTGTCAGGAGGGTCTACGGGGTGACGAGACAACTATGCAGGGTCTAGATATAAACGGCCGGACTTGTACAACCCAACGAAAGAATATTCCTGGAGTCTGAGCGCTCAGCGACCAAGGCGGCCAGTCGGGTCTTTCAGTAACGATAGCCAGCACAGAGCATGGTGGTCCGTGATGGCAGAAAATGGGCGGCCAAACAAGTAAGGGCGAAATTTAGCCACTGCGCACACCAGAGCGAGACACTCGTGCTCAGTGATATAAAAATTGTGCTCTGGAGGGGACAAGAGGCGACTGGCGTAGGCAATGACGCGCTCGTCTCCGTTTTGCTGTTGGGCCAGGACAGCACCTATGCCATGTCCATCTGCACCAGCTTGAACTGGTGTAGATGGCGTCGGCTTGTTCAGGGCCTCAAAAGAACACAGTGCCATTCTTGAGAAGATCGGTTAGTGGCCGGGCGATATCCGTAAAATTTTCAACAAACCGACGAAAATAGGAGCATAAGCCCACGAAGCTGATGAGCAGGGTACAGGAAAGTTCTTAACTGCGTGGATCTTATCAGGATGAGGATGTATACCGGCAGCACTGACAAGGTGGCCAAGAACCTTTACTTCACTGTATCCAAAATGGCACTTAGAAGAGTCAAGTTGAAGGCCAGCCTCCCTAAAGACGTCAAGAATAGTGGCCAGCGACTGAGGTGGCTGTCAAACGTAGGGGAAAATACCATGATATCGTCCGGATAACATAGACAGGTGGGCCACTAATAGCCCCGAAGGAGAGAGTCCATCATTCTCTCGAAAGTTACTGGGGCATTACAATGTCCGAAAAGCATTACCTTAAAATTGTAAAGGCCGTTCAGTGTAACGAAAGGGGTCTTCTCACGGTTCATTTCATCAACCGAAATCTGCGAATAAGGGGATCGGAGGTCGATTGAAGAGAAAGTATTTGGATCCGTGAAGGCAGTCGAAAGAGTGATCAATCCACGGGAGAGGGTACACATCCTTTTTCGTGATCTTGCTCAGGTGACAGTGATCGACACAAAATCGCCAGCTGCCATCCTTCTTTTTGACCAAGACAACCGGCGATGCCCAAGGACTTCAAGAGGGCTCAATTACACTTTTGGTTAACATCTTGTCTACTTCAGCTTCAATAACGGGGCGTTCTGCGTGAAACACGGGATAAGGGCGTCGGCGGATACATACGAGTAGCATCCCCGGTGTTAATCTTATGGGTCACAACAGAAGTGTGTCTCAGCGGGCGATCCTCAAAGTCAAAGACATACCTGCCGTCAGTGCGGCGATTCAGCTAACTTAGAACACATGCTCTGGCGATGCCCCTAGTTACGAGGCACATATCAAGCAGACCAGTCAAGACGGAATACCTCAGTGCGAAGCCCCGACTACGGAGACCAGATGTGGGCCGTCGAGAGAGCCCACGATGCGGCGGCCAGGCTCGGCCTGCCCGTCCCAACGTGAGAGCGGCCCGCTGCGCGATAATTGCGTTTCTCAGAACTCTCAATAAAGTTTTTCCATCAATACATTCATAGGGGAAAGCGGCGCCGTGGTGCTCTTAAATTCACGAAAGTGGCACTAAGTGGGGTATTCCGATTTAAACATTTCTTGAAGAGCAAGGGCATCTCGGCACATCTTCTGGTCGTGAGATGTTGCGTTAGTTGCGATATTTCCGACCGTTCCTTTACGGAACAAAAGACTAGGCACATGGAGACAGGTTGGCCGTGCCCAACTCGTCATACAATCACTCGTGACTTTCTTCGTGAGACGGGCTTAGACGCTTGTCTTTATAATATATGCGGTATAATACGGAATAAATGTGAATAGGCAAAATTTGTTTGTGCCATAACGTTCTTTGTGGACGCGTTGCCTCTGTTGGTAGTGGGCTTATGGCGTCGATAGCACATTGTACGTTGTATTGGGCATTTGTATGTGAGGTCCATTACACTACTGCGCTGTCAACTACCGTGTAACTCTCCCTTTCTACATTGAGTTTCCCAGAAAAAAAAAAGAACTTGTACGAAACTCTATGCCTTTCCCTGTCTCTCTCCCCTTAACCCGGTGGGAGTAGCAGGCTCTGGACCCACGATATTCCGGCCAACCTCTATTCCTGTCTCTTCAATAAAACTCCTTCCATTCCCTATCTGAGCTTACCATCCCCACCATCGGTTGATGTCAGCAGCAGCATCAACATCGGCAACAGCCCGAGCCCAGTGATAAGAAAAAGACTGCAACACGTTGTGATCCAATGCCCACACATCGTAATTACAGTAGAGACCAGTGGTACCACTCCATTTACGGGTCATACCCGAGTCTGAACACTCCGATGGCGAATAGCTGGCGATGGCACTGGGGTAGAAGAAGACGCATGAAGCATGGATGGATGGATGCTATGAGCGCACTCTTTGGAACGGGGTTGTGGGTTGCGCCACTAAGCTCGTTGTTATATTACCTTATATATAATGTCTTACCTGTCACCAAAAAAAGAACAAAAAAAAAAAGAATTTATATCACCAAATTTTCTGAACCCCTATTACGAACCTTATTTTTGTACGCCTCCCGTCGTTCGTCGTTTCTATACTTTTCTTCCACCAATCTTCCAATCGCCTCATACTAATCTCTATTGCGAACATGTTTACTTTCCCCCTGCTCTCGCTGAACCCAAGGGCTTCAAGGAGGCCAGAGATGACTGGCCAGATGTCGACCACTGTTATTAGAATGTCTTCACATTCTAATAACACATGCTCCATCGTTTCCCTAGCTTTACCGCAGCAAGCACATGCTTCTTCTTCCTTATTGTATCTCGCTTTTTAAGTGCGCGTTCTAAGGCATCCTGATCTCGCTTGGAAAGTAAAGAGCTTCCATCTTTACTCGTCTTTACGTCCAAATCACGAAGCGCCACCTGGAACAGGGGTGGCGGGACAAACTAAAGTAAGCAGCGGTGACCGTGCGAGCGGCACTGTGTGGAGAACTGTTGCTTCCCCCCCCCCCCCCCCCCTTGTCTTCCTTTATTTTTGGCCCGATGTACTCGTGTGAGCACTTGCTTCAGGGGACATGGGCTGCATCATCATCATAATCGTCACCGCCACCACCATCGTCATCACGAGCACGCGCCTGAGTGCATTCGCCGGTCAGAAGAAGCCTCGGGTCGGCTGCCAGTACCTGCACTTTATTTACGCCCGTTTTGCCGACGGCGATGGACAAGGACGATAAGACCTCCGAGTTGTCCAAGTCGCGTAGGAGCGGTAGCCGCAGGAAGTCCCGCCGCGACTCGCGCCACAAGGCCGCCGATGAGGCCGAGCACACTGACACGGAGCACACCCAGGACAGGACGTCGGATAAGTCTAAGCAGACCCTGGACCGGACGCTGGACCACTCTAGGCATGCTCGACACGGGACGCGAAAGGTCAAGCGGACTGAGGAGAGACCGCACGAGGAGGTAAAGCCCTTCTTTCAGGTATACCTCGAGATGTTCTTCGCGTGGTCATTCATTTTGCCCTATCTCGAATGTTATTGTACACTCGTAGTTGTAAGGCGGTGTCCGCAGAGCGCTGTCCTGTAAACGCGAGAAGAATAAGGGGATCCGAGGGGCTCGATTTTTTGTTACTCACGACGTGCTGACAACCACACGAAGCAAGAGTGAAGCCAGATAAAGCGAAGGGTTTCTGAAAGACGATGGCTCGACTCCCATCTGCGGCAAGTTGCTTTTCTGTCCGCTTTCTTTTCCCCCTTTACCTTTTTCTCTCTAAATTTCAGTTAAACGTAACAAGTAATTTCTCCTATGCTTTCTTTGGTATCGCTGTCTGTTTTTGCGTATGGTTCTGTCCCGTGAGAACATAATAAAATGGTTGAGTAATAGGGAAGACAAAAGTGCAGGCCAAATGAAATGCTTCCAAACAGTTTTGCGAGGAGGCAGGCTATATACTTCTTCCGGTGACAGGATTAGTTCCCCAAGTCCAGCAATCTGGGACATCGACTACTGCGGCGAAGCCGACCCTGGGGCGATGCGGTTGGCGTAACTCTATGGGAAGCATTTTTGAAAAATCGATTACTGAGCAGTGGCTCGTTTTTCGCGATTTGCACTTTAGGCACTAAATCCCGACAACGTTCTCACGGTATATGTCGAGTGTAGTCTAATTCCACTGGCTGGATTTTTTTCCTGGGGCACTTATGTAGACCCATTGAAAATGCATGGGGTGATTTTTAAAATGTAGTTTGCAGCACAGTAAAAACTCATCCGCTAATTGCACTCTAGTGGCACATACTTTAGGTCTCTCTATATATGTAGGTCCAGTTTGGTTTTAATCCGCTGGCTGAATTTTTTTCCTGGGGCGCTTTTGTTTGGCTACTATGCGGCAAAGCATCTCTACAGGGGCAAAAGATTCGTCCGCCGTGGAATTGATGGGAAAGAGCTTGCGGACCATGTCAAAAATGGACACGAATGTGCAGCTGTGATGCATATTTGCGCCATGACGTATAAGGAAAGATGATGGTATTAGATTCTGCAAGAAGGAGCGGGCCAAATGGCTTTATGGAGTGCCATCGAAGCGCGAAGCCTGGTTTCGCGCCCCCCTTTTTCTCAAGTTTCGGTGCATGGTAAAGTGTTTCATTTGGTATTTAGAAAGATAAGGTGCTTAGACAGATTTAGTATTAGGCAAATTTTTGACACAAAAGGACATTGCCAAATAGAGCACTTGTTACGTGTGTTTACGTGTTACTTGTTAGGTGTTTACTTAATTTGTTACGTGTGTTACGTGTATTTAGTGCAATGTGCCGACAATGCGAAGGTTTGAATATTATCAGTGTAAAAACAAATTGAAAGGAAAAACTCTTGATCTATAGTGCGCGTGACGGAACGAAATAAAGAGGAAAAGATAGTCCCCGTGTTACAGCGAAAATCAGCTGCTTCGTCTCGTTTAATAAACCATCCCGTTTTAGTTTTAAATGCATAAGCATTTCTATGCCGCATAGAAATGCCTTTCTAAGCATTTCTATGCGAGTGGAAGCGTGCCAGATTCATCTTAGAAGCCTGGTGGCTCAATCTCGAAGGTTATGAAAAACGGCGCACAACAATGCCTCAAGCAAGCACGTCTCGCTGTGTATTTTGTGTATTACACGGACAAACAGGTGCACGCAGAACATCAACTCACCACTCTCGCGTTGCACTAAATGCTGAAGAAATTAAACATTCACGGTTAAGATCACCACGTACTATCGTCAGTCAAAGCAAACAGCAGAGAAAGCTTCGCTTACTCTGCTTACCACACTGAGTCGGATCCACATAATTTTATTGCGATTGCAAATATATGGACACTACAGGCACATTTCCGCCGTCGTCGTCGACGTGATGTTTCGTATAATGTCCAAGTGCGATAACATCGTGGCTGCGCGCCGTATGGTATGGGTAAAGTGAAAGCGGGAGAGTGTGAGCAAAGAATGGTTGCTCAGTCTCGCGTGCGCAAGGGAGGAAGGCGGGGAAAAAGCGCTCCGTCTTCCATCGCGCACAAGGCCGCAGGGAAAGTGGGGGACGTTTTACTCCCGTGGCGGCTACGTATGGCGCGGCTGAGCGCGGCCGCGCGGCCCCCATCTAGAAAGCGATCTGCGCTGGGTACAAAGTCTAGGCGGGCCGATGGCTGGGACCCTATAACGTAAAACTATTCCAATCTGTTTTCCTTCTAATCACCTGATGTCCAATTTACGTAACCGCCAACGCAAGCATCGGGCGGTGACTCGCAGCGTTGTTTGAGAAGGCTATTGAAACGCTCTCCTATTTTATAGGAGGTCACTGCATGTTGTTTGCTTTCAAAAGGAATAGCATTGCCTAACTTAACATATATTTCTTACCTGATTGGCTGACCAAGGGCGATGAGCACGCAGAAGTGGAGGGGGTAACGTGGGGCCGGGCTAGCGCAGTTAAAGTAGATAACCTGATGAGCAGGGTGTTGCAGGCGTCTGCGTTTGCCCTGCTTCTTCTTACTTAGCTTTCGGTGTCTGCTATAAAATCACGTCGGCGTGCAGCGGAAACGTAACAATGCAGCTAAAACGAATCTTCAGTGAAAAAAATTTGACATAGCGATGTCGTTTTCGTGCTGAAAGGACTCGACAACCATATAATGTCACGCAAAAATTTTAATATAGGCAAATAAATCCATTCTCCACGGCAGCTCCGACTAACCAGTGCCAGAGCGATCGGCGGGTACCCACCTTCTATTGATGTCGGAACGGGGCAGTGTCCGGCTACTAAAAAGAAAATTAGGTTTTGATCGGCGTAATAATGCATCTTTAATGCGTACAAGCCACCTTGACGCAGTGATTTTTCACGGTTTTTGGACGTCAGGTGACAGACAGACGAAGTGGACGCAGCCCGAAAGCTTTTGACCAATTGCAGATGGCTGATAGTAGAAAGGCATAGAATCGAAAAATAATATTTTTCTGTTGTTCGGTCTCACATGCATAATTAGTGTGCACACGTCATATAAGAGTGAGTAGCTCTCACGGTGTTGTAACAGCGGAGCTGTTTAAGCCGAGCGTTAGTCCGTAACCTGCGGACAGAAATTGTGGGCCGATCCTGGCGGTAGTGCAGAAAGGGTCCAAGCGCAATGACACATACCTCTGTGAACTGGCGAAGCTGAGCCTGGTTAAGTCTAGCTAAGCATGGTTGGGACTACTTAAGCTTAGTCTCTCATCAATAGACAATCGATAGTCAACCAGCAGCTAATCGATAATCGATAAATGATCAATAAATTCCGGAAATGCTGGGAATGACTTGGTAGTGCTTAGCCTAGTCCAAAAGCCATGTCAAGCTAGGTGCCATCAGCTCCGCTTTCTCTGTAGCCATT